>NW_026595982.1:0-1470 GCF_907164565.1 Psammomys obesus
CCTGGATGACCGGCGTGGCGGCGCGCAGGCCCCGGCCGGGCCGCCCGTAGGGCGCGTAGCCGCCGCCGCCGCCGCCGCCGCCCCGCAGGTGGCAGTACTTGCCGTGGCGCTTGAGGCGCTTCTTGCACAGGGCCACGAGGTCGGGGATCTGCAGGTAGCTGGCGGCGGCCAGCACGGCGCCCAGGCTCGGCTCGGCCCCCGGGGCCACGGCCGCCGCCGCCGCCGCCTCCACGCCGTCCGTCAGGCGGCCGGTGTAGATGAAGTCCAGCACCAGGCGGAACACGGCCGGGCTCACCATGTCATGGTCCAGGTTCAGCAGGTTGTCGTGCACCACCAGGGACTTGAGGTAGGCGCTGCTGGCCGCCAGCACGTTCTTGTGCGCGCGGAAGAGGGCGTTCTGCACCACGATGATCACGTCGCACAAGAAGCCCTTGGTGCGCTGGTTGTTGAGCTGCAGCAGCAGCTGCCTCGAGTGGCCGGGCGCCTCCATCGCGTCCAGCATCGTCTGCCCAGCACGCTCTCCTGCGGGGACACACAGCGCCGGGTGAGGGGCACGCGGCGCCCGGCCCCTCCGCCTCCCCTTCCCCTCGGCCGGCCGGGGGCAGGCGGCCCCGCGGCCTGGACGCCGGCGGAGGAGGACCGCGGCCTCCGCGGCTGGAGGCCCAGGCCCGCCGGCCCCGCACGGCAGAGCGGGCAGGACGAAGGCCGCGGCCGGGGAGGAGGCCAGGCTAGCCTACGTGTCCCACCCGGGTGCTGCCGGGCACTGGAGCGGGGCGCGGGGGGCGTCCAGGGAGCGGGCCGTCCGGGAGAGACGACCCCTGCGGGGACGGTTACCCGATTTAGGGAAAAAGTCCGCTTCAGGAAAAGTCATTCAGGGCCGAGGAGTCTGCCCGAGTGGGGAGCCGAGCAGCCGAGGGCGGCGCGCCTCCCGCCTCCGGAGAAGTCGCCCCCGCGCGGGGCGGCGATGAGGAGGACGGGGGCGCGGTGCCCACCGGGGCGCCGCCCTGGCCGGGGGCTGTCCGGCCTGGCCGGCCCGGCGCGGAGCGGAGCAGCGGCCGCGGCGGCGGGCAGAGCGCGAAGGCCGGGCCCCGGCGCGGGGAGGGCGTTATATCGGGGCAGGAGGCTGAGGCAGGAAGCAGGTGGGGGGGAGGGGGGCCGCGCCGCTCCCGGGGGAGGGAGGGGGCAGCGCCCCGGGCGGGCACGGCGCGGCGGCGGCGGCCCCGACCCCGGCCCGGCCCCGCTCTGCTCCCAGCGCCCCTCCGCCCCGGGTCCCCCGAAAGCCCGCCGCCCCAAACTTGGGGAAACTTTTCCAACTTCAGCCAGGGCGGGAGGAGCGCGCCGCCGCCGCCCCCACCCCACCCCCGCCGCCGCCGCCCCCGGCCTCTCCTCCGGGCCCCCCGTCCCGGCGGCCGCGGGGACCCACACCTAGCCCGAAGCCGCCCTGCCCTCGGGCGAGCGCGCCGCCCCGCT
>NW_026595983.1:0-18878 GCF_907164565.1 Psammomys obesus
AAAAAAAAAGCAAAGCAAAAATAAAATAAAGCCTAAAAATAATCCTGTTGTGGACATTGTAGTGTGTCAGAGCGCGCCCCGCAGTACACCCCTTTGTCCCCACATCTTGCCAATGTTCACTGCAACCAGTCATTGATCTGACTCAAGGCCTCTGGCATCTGTTCCACTCTCAATACTGGATCTTTACCAGGATTCTTCTCAGGTATCTATTGTTGCCCTGTGTCATGGAGATCGGGCAGCTTTGGACCTGTAGGACCTGCCCTTTCAAGTACTCCAGCAGTTCACAGATGGGATAGATGTTGGGGTGGGCCGACTCAGAGCCCTGGATCTGGGATGTGTGGTAGCTGAGAGTGTTAGCCCGCCAGCTGTCCTGTACTCATGCCATCAGAGTAAACTCTCTGGCATTACTCCAGCATCACCCAATGCCACAGCCAGCAAGGGGGCAGAGTTACCTTTCCTAAACTCATGCCCTTGGGGCTGACTCACACCCAGGCCACCAGAGCAAAGGCTCATTTTCTATTGTTAGTATTTGTGGTTCAATGTATAGGTATATACATTCCAAACTTCAAACAAATTATCATTTAATTTTCTCTAACAACCATAAAGTTTATGTTGAGAGGAAAGAGAGAAAAACAAAGAAAAGCAAAACTGAAATAATGTTAAAGGAGAAGAACATCATTGGACAACCCCATCTAACTTGATTTTAGGACTTGTTACAGGGCTAAGAGCTAGTAAGACAGTGTGATATTAGTAAAACTGCATTGAAATGGATGACGAAATAGAAAAACAAAAATACATTCACAGAAATAAACATCTGACCTTTGACCAGGAAGCAAAGGCAATTAAGAGATAGAAAGAAATATTGCTACAACGAATGGAAATTCATGTGCAAAAAGATGACTGTAGAAGTAACCATTATACCCTTCAAAGGCGTTAGCTTGGACTAGTTCAAGAGCAATAGATACACATGCTTACTTTCTTACTTCTAGGTTCTCCATTCTTTCCATAGGGCTGTTTTTTAAAAAAAATTATTTATTTATTAACCCCCCAACACCACACTGCTTTGCTTTCTAACTTTGCAGTATGCCTTTAGTTTATGTAATTCTTTGTAATTTTTGCTTCAGTTTGCTTTGAATATTTGGAGTTTTGTTTGTGATTTCAGATAAATTGTTAAATTCTTTTTTTCTAATTCTGGGAATAAGTTATGGGTAATTTTTTTTTTTTTTTTGGTTAAGTCTCAGGTTGTTCCTATATCCAGGAATGTACTCACGCTGAACTACAGAGGGGTTTCTGATGGTTAGATAAAGCCTTGTGAAACAGGTGTTCTGTCCCCTGGATGAGTCTGTGCCTCAGCCACTTGTCCTTCTTATAATCCATGTAGTTTGTTTAGCTTGCCCTTACTTGCCTCTTTTACTATGTTCTATCTATTGCTTTCTCCATTCTTCTCTTCCCCTCTCCTATTTTCTAGCCCTGCACATATCCAGTCTACCTTTTCTCTCTGCTCTAGACTCTTCTAGATGCCTCTAGTCATTTTCTCTCTCTTATTCACAACAAAATCTCTGCTGTTAATGGAGCAGTCACACTGGTAGCTTCTTTACTGGACCCCCTCACAATTTTGATATGAATTTCTCTGAATTGTAAAGCCTAATTGAATATGAACAATTTTAATGGCTTATTTATTTTAATTTTATGTGCAGAGGTGTTTACCCATGTGTCTGTGTGATACAGTATGACTGTGTGCTACTGGTGTCAGATCCCGTGGAACTGGACTTGCAGACAGTTATAAGCCACCATGCGGGTGCTGGGAATTGAACCTAGGTCCTCTGGAAGAACAACCAGTGTTCTTAACTAAGGCATCTCTCCAGCGCAAGATATGGACATCAAAAAAATATTGCTCAATCCCTTTGAACACAGAATATGCTTTCATTTCTCCTTCCTTCTTCAATGTATTTCATAAGGTTTTTATAATATCAATCATAGTAATATTTATGTAATGGCATTGTCTGGTATTTTGTATTTGACTGTTAATTATTTTGAGGTTTGCTTGCTAGCTTTTATGAGCAGATACCCACTACTCCAAAATGACATTTGTAATCTTTGCTCCAAATTATTCTTGATTGGCTGAATACATACCTATACACCTGGGCAGGGCAGAAGTGAAATAGGCATGGTGAAAGTTCATGGACTTGGAGGAGACAAGTATCATGGGAAAGGAGGGAGACAGAGGGACAGGTAGAGGAGAAAGAAGGAGCAGAGTTGCCATAGGATAGGTAAAGAATCACATGGGTGGGAGGAGGAACTCTGAAGATCAGTATGAAGAGAAGCAGCCTACATGGAAAACATGTGCAAATATTTATGGAGATATTGAATGGAAAGTAGCTCAGATAGGAATGATTAAAGCAAATGGCAAAGGATGTGTGGCTGAGAGGTAACAAGGAAGATTAGGGTGTAATATCTGCCCTGCTCCAGGTGAAAACAAGGCTTATTTGTTTTTTGTTTTTAAAGATTTATTTATTATGTATGCAATGTTCTGCCTGCATGTACACCTGCAATATAGATGATTGTGAACCACCATGTGGTTGCTGGGAATTGAATTCAGAACCTCTGGAAGAGCAGCCAATGCTCTTAACCTGTGAGCCATCTCCCCAGCCCGAAACAAGGCTTATTTAAATACAAACAGGTCTCCCTGTCTTTTATTGATACGGTAGTAGGTCAATAATAACTATATAATAATTATAGGCATTAATGATAAACATTATTAATGATTTATGTTTTCTACAACATGTTTATCTTCTATTGTTCAATTGATTTCCAAGTATGTTTATTATTCCACTGCATTATGACTTGTTCATTCATTAATTTCAGATTTAAATTTTGGATTAACTGTTTTGAGTTATGTTTTGTCTTCAGGTTATTTCTGATTCTGTCATTCTACTGAAGAAGACAGCAAGCCTGAAGCCTCATCCAGGTGGAAGGTAGGAAAAAGAGAAGAAAGAGAAGCATCTCTGAAGAAATAAAATTACGGCTTTTTAAACATTAACTGAGGTGAATTCATGCAGAATAAGACATAGCTTTTCTTTGAGAGTTTAGAGCTCAGTAAAGGGAGAAGGCTGGAAATCATTTAGCCCATCTATGCTAGAATATTTTTAGATCTTGTGCTGGTGACTGCAGGTGCTGTGAGTTCTAGCTATACCATGAGTGTACTAGCCCTACCGTGCCCAGAAGGCAGCTTTCCTCTCCATTCTCTTGATCTTACATTCTGACTTCTAAGATGCTCCTTTCCTAAGACACAAAGGAGGGGTTGACATAGATGTCTTATTTAAGGCTAAGCACCCCGTCTCTGCATTGACTGATGCTCCCTGCAAAAGAAAGCTTCTCTGACCAAGGCTGAGACTCTCCCAAACCTCTCTTCTTTGTGGATGTAGCCACTGGTTAGATTCCTCAGCTTCAGTGGAAGGCCTCATAACCATGCACAAATGGGCAACACTAAGTGGATTTGGTGGGTTTTATACATAAAAAATAAACTCTTGAAATTGGGAGGATGACTTCTTTAGGAGGATAAGATGAAATTAGAGGGGGAAATGAAGGGTACTGTGATGTTATTTCATTATATATATATATATATATATATTCAAATAACAAAAAAATTCTATGTGAGTCAGGTAGCAAAGTCTTGCTTTTTCTCTGCTTTTCATAAAGATTTCAGCAAGATACAGACTCAAAGTTTTTAAATTAAAAATTTGATTTTTTTAAATAAAAATTTTGATTTGTGACTTTCACATCATGTACCCCAATATTATTCATCTCCCTGTCTTCATATCTACCTTCTGGCCTTGTAACCAACAAAACAAACAAACAAACAAACAAACAAACAAACAAAGAAACAAACAACAACAACAAAATTTATCTTGCTGTGGAAGCTGCACATATACCATTTTGCTCAAACAGCTTACTTGTAAATGTTCATTACAATGACTAATTAGTCTGGTTCAAGGCATCTGGCTTCTGCCACAGTATAAATACTGGATCCTCTCCCAGACATCTCTCAGATATCTTGACATTGCTCTTTGTCATAGAGATCCCGTAGGACTGGATCTGCAGGACTGGCCCCTTCATGTACTCCAGCAGCTAACAGATGGGGTAAATGTTGGGGTGGGCCAACCCAGAGCCCCGGATCTGAGCCTGGGTAGAAGATGAGTTGGTCAGGCCACCAGCTTTACTGTGCCCACACCACCAGTGCCAGCTCTACTTTGCTGCCCAGGCAAGGTTCGGGTGCCTGCTCTCCCTAGTGCTGCAGTCAGTGAGGGGCAAGGCCAGCTCTCCAACTCTCATGCCATCAGCCCAGCTCAGCCACAGATTGAGGGAAAGGTGGGCAAAGGGGAGTGTCAACCAAATTATTAATGTCATTCACTTTTATGAACCTGTGCTATAAATATCATCTGGTTAATATTTTTATTTAGTGGCAGTGGGGAGAAAAAGCATTGTGGTTCACAATCAAAGAATATTACTGAATCCCATCAAAGTGAATCCCTTGCTAGAAAGAGAGGTTGGAAGACTGAATTGATATTATTATTTTTTTTCTCAAAGTTTATTCAACACAACACAATCTCCAACTTCACTGAGGTGGCTGATCACATCCATGACCAAAACAGCCTCTAAACTGGAATTCTATTGCTGAGCCAGCCCCAGCCTCAGCTTTCTTGTCAGCACAGGGGGCACAATGCTCCTTCTGTAGGTGTCTCTGTCTGCCTGCCCTCTAGTGAATCTTTCAGCTCATTCTCTCTCTGGACCTTTGGGCTGTGGCATGCCAAAGTCAGGACAGCTGTGGCACAGCGTGGCAGGCACTGTCTCTGGA
Organism: Psammomys obesus; assembly: GCF_907164565.1. NCBI lineage: Eukaryota > Metazoa > Chordata > Mammalia > Rodentia > Muridae > Psammomys > Psammomys obesus. Next base: position 4,856 of record NW_026595983.1, read on the forward strand.
GGTAGGTGGAGGTAATCTTGGAGATAGTGGCTACCCTGGTTTGTAAGGTACCAATAGAAATGTATTCAGGTAAACTGCTCCTTCATGTAGCCTTGGGACTTGAGAGACTGCCTGGCTTTCATTATATGAGTGTTGGGCACATTCTTGTCTGCAAGCTCTGGTGTTTGGGAATGTGGCTATCTTTCGTGGCATCTATCACCCCTTTCTTAAAAAGGAGTTTATAGATGGAAATTTGGTTCTTCTTAGGCATCAACATCACAGTGGTTGCAGGGTCCAAGGTGGAGGCTCCTGATATTATTTTTGACTCAACTCTACCATCAGAAGTCTGTGTGTCATCAACCAGAAGACTGAATATCTGAGTTTCTATTCATAAGTCTTAAAATGGGAATAGTTTTATTTTAGGAGATGGTAATTGAGAGAATCCTAAATAATATTATATGTGTAAAAATTCCCCATAAATTTTCAGAATTCCCATTGAGATGATTGTTAAAACATTCATATCTAGGCCTTGACAAGATTTAATATTTATTTATTTTTTTTAAAAAAAAGCATAAGGTGAGGGTTTGGAAATAACTAAACCTATCACATCTAATAATGTCTTTACAAAATTCTGTTTTTGTTAAGCATTGTCATCAGTGATGTTGAAATTTATATCAGAAAGATTCTTAGATCCTCATACCCTATAAATCTTTCCTCTCAGTTATGTGTGAATATTGTGGTGGCTCTATGCTTTTGTCCAATGAATAATTTACTTTTTCCACATTGTATTGACTGCTTTTCTTGCTGTGTCAGCAAATATCTGACAAGAAACAACCTAAGGGATGAGACTTTATTTTGAGTTACAGTTTGAGAGAATAGTGTTCATTTTGAAGGGGAGGGCATTCAGATCCTTACATATCGGTAGAATAAGAAGTGTAGAGCAAACAGGGTGTAGGGTGAGGTAGAAAAACCTAAAGGCCAACCCACAGTTCTCTGCTTCTTTCAAGAAGTTTCTACCTCTAATTCTTCTTACAGAATTTTTAAACACTGTCACCAGCTATGGACTGAGGTTCAAACACATAAGCCTATGAAAGACCTTTCACTTTCAAACCACATTTCCTACCACGGTTCTCATGTGCTCACAGGTGTCTCAGAATTCAAAATGCATTCATTGCAATGTACACAGTTCCCATAGATTTCAATATTCCATACATACACTGTTCAATGGTCCAAAGTCTAAAATCCTTTCTGTGAGTCAAGACAATCTGCTAACAGAAACTCTGCAAGATAAAAACCTAGTCACATGCTTTTCCTATGGGATGAAGTATGTATTTCTACTCCAAAAGGGAGGAAAGGCAACAGAGAAAGGAAAGAGCAGAACAAAGCAAGAATGAAACCCAGTAGGGTATTAAAACCTCTGCAACTCAGTATCCATTATCTGGGGCTCAGGATGGAATCAGTTAGGTTTTGTTAGCTGAGGGTAACAACAATTCTCCATGTCTGTTTTCTGTCCTGTATGTGACCACTCTCTTGACTCATCTACATGTCCATGTTTGGAGTCTTCTTCAATAAAGTCCCAAAGTCCTAGAATTTCCAGCAAGATGCTATACATGGTTCACCTTCTTAGCTTCATGTAATGAATTTTTAGTAATTTAGTATACAGAATTTCATCCTGACTACATTACCTGGTCTCAGGAATTGTTTGGAGCCTTGGGGAGAGCCTCTATGACTACCTAATTCGGTCTTTATGCCCATGAGGTTTAGTATCATGTTGACAATGCCATCAGGTTCTACTGCCAGATCACCTCCTTAGGCTACATGTGAAATGGCCTCTGTGTTTTCTTGAGGTTCACCTTGGGAAAATGCTTCAAAGTTAAGGCTTTTTGAGATAAAAACTGTTGTGGCATTCTCAGTTTAGGTTCTCTCCTTTCAAATGAATTTGTGTTCCCATAAGTTACAGCCTATTACAGATGAAGTATTATTGCCAAGGAAACTTTCTTTATTGTCTCAATACAGAGCTCTTACATTCTTATTTGTGAGGTAATATTTTCTCTAATTATATCTTTTTAGTACCTTCATCCATAAAGTACAGCGATGCTAAATTTACTTCCCATCCTCTCCCTGTAAAACTACATGTTTTCATATAGTTCTGTCCAATTTGATATTCTCTTTACTGCAGATCTGGATAAGAATTACCCTACCTACAAGAAGTACAGAGATAAAGAGGGAACAAAGATTGAAGGAAAGTCCAACCAATAATTGGCTCAACCTGAGACCCATGGTACAGAGCCAGCCACTGACACTATTAATGGTACTCTGTTATGCTTGCAGATGAGAGTCTAACCTGCCTGTCATCTGGGATGCTCCAGCCAGCAGTGGATTGAGATAGACGCTGGGACTTGCAGCCAAGCATGGGTTATCTCTGGGAGTCCTGTGGAAGTGTTGAGGGAAAGATGGAAGGACCTGGAGGGGACAGAAACCTGCACAAGAAGACCAACAGAGATAACACCCAGTCCCGTTGGGGGTTTTCAGAGACTGAGACATCAACTAAGGATCATGCATGATCTGGACCTAGGTCCCCTGCACACATATGGCTGATGGGCAGCTTCGTTGTCATATGGGACATCTGGCAAGTGTGGAAGGGTTCTGTCTCTAACATGGACTCTATTGTCTGCTTTTGGATTGCTTTCCCCTGGAAGGCCTGCTTTGCTTGGTCTCAGGGGATGAAGATATGCTCAGTCCTAATGTGGCTGATGTGCTGGGGAAGGTTGATGTGGGCAAAGGGGAGTCCCCTTTTCTGGAGGGAAAGGGAGAGAAAAAAGGAGGAATGAGGGGAAAGAATGACTGGAAGAGAGAAAGGAGAGGACACCCTTGGGATATAAAGTAAATAAACTGAAATTAAAAAAGAAAAAAAAAAAGAAAAGAAAATGAGCTGAACACATCACTCTTTGTCCCCTGACTATGAGTGTAAGGTGCCCAGCTCCTGCTGTTGACTTTGCCAGCGTGGAAGACCGTGTAATTGAACTGTGAGCCCAAGCAAAGTTTTTATACCTTAAAAAAATAAAAAAAAAGTGATCAGCAAACATGCCACAACTAAAATGCCACCCTGTCTTGACTTTTCCTCTACTAAACCAATTAGATTATTGTGTCTGAATACAGACTTACTAACATTCTCATGACATAGGCAGCATGTAGCCAGATTCTTTGCCTAAAGTAACCATGAATGGCCTCTAGATCAGTTTCTAAGAGTAGTTGTTTACCATCATAAACCTTGTGAAATAGTCTTCCACCACCCACATTCTCTCAGCATTCCAGTCCTCCAGACTCCTACCCGAATGCCCCATTAAGCTCTATTCATAGCACTCTAAACATTCTTAGCTCTGGTCCCCAAACTCTTACACAATCTTCCAGCAGACCAATCCCCAAACTTAAGTTAAGTATATCAGAATGGTGCCACTTTCTGTATAAACTTTCTGTATTGGCTACTTTTCTAGTTGCTGTGAGCAAATATCTGGCAGATGGAGAGTTTACTTTGGCTCACAGAATGAGCTGTTACATTTAACTATGTAGGGAAAGGCATGGGGAAAGGTGAAGCCTAATGGCAGCAGTGTCTAAGTGGGAGAACTCCACCCTTCACATTTGTCAGAACAGAAAGCAGAGAGCAATAGGAAGTTGATACAGGCTATAACCTCCTTATCCCCCCAGACACTGAAGGATGTAATCTCTTCCTTGGGCAAAGTTCTATCTCCTAAACAATTCAGTCTTTCAAAACTGTGTCTTCTTCTTTTTTTTTTTTAATTTATACCTGGATGATTTATTTCATGTAATTGAAGAAAATTGTGAACTACAAAAAGGTTACCTCTGTAACTTTCTGGCTCACCTGGGTGGGTAGGTGTCACAGTTCAGCTCCCAAGAATGTTATGTGGCCCTAATCAACCAGTAGTGCCTGGATAACAATACATTTTTGCCATTTGCTTTGACCTAGTGTTTGAGTTGTGTTAGATCTCAGTGGACAGAAGAACACAAAGGCCTTACGACATTGCTTATATTCATAGAATTCCTCTCCAGTATGAATACTTTAATGACAATGAAGACTATAGATCTGTTCAAAGGCCTCACCATTTTAATATATTCATAAGTTTTTTTCCTCCAGTATGAAATATTTCATGATGTTGAACATTATACAAAGATGGAATGGCTTCATCAAGTTAAATACGCTCATAGGCTTTCTGTCCAGTATGATTTCTTTCATGACTTTGAAGATGAATCTGAAGTGCAAGTTTTACCACATTGGCTACGTTCATATGGCTTCTCTTCAGTATGTGTTCTTATGTATTAGAAGATGACTAAAACTGTGTCTTCAAGGGAGCCAAATGTTCCAGCACATGAGCCAATGGGTCTTTCACATTGGAAGTACAACACTCATATTCTATTGCACTCAATTGTTCTGCTTATGAATTTCTTTTCTTTTCTTTTTGAATTTGTTTTCTTGCTGTGTACTTTTAAGTTTATTTTTGTGAAAAATGACAGAATTTAAATATCTTAGTCACATTTTGAGGTTGGCAATTTCCCAACAAGTTTATCAACAAATTTATCAACAAGTTCTCTGAGGTTCAGTCTTTCATAGCTATTGAGAGCAAGATTGATATCTATCTATCTATCTATCTATCTATCTATCTATCTATCTATCTAGAGACTCTACTCCTGTATTATCCTTGAAGTCAAATAAGGTACTTCTATTTCATGTTAAACTTCTGGCTTTATAAGAAGGGCAGAGTAAGTACAATAGGGTAATTCCTGTTGTAGGATATGTTTTAGTTGATGGAATTATTCTAAGCTATGGTGAGTAACAGTGCTTATCAGATATGATTTTAAATAGACTTGACACCTAAGAGCTGCATTAGAATAACCCGTTTCCTGACAGAAAATTTCTTTCCCATTTGAAATATAAAATGTCATCTCTTTTTTTTATCTTAAAATTTATCTTATGTTAATAACTGCACATTTGTTTAATTAAAACCTTAATGTATTGTCACTCACAGTATATGTTGTTGGATAGTTTATGTTTGTGTCTTTGTAATGTTAGTATATTATTTGAAAACTTATTTTATTTTATTATTGGGGAAGAAGAGTCAACAGTTTAGATGATATAAAATGTCTATTTGCATGTTATATAAAATACTACATTTTGTAATATAACAAGTTTCTCAAGTGTTCATTATCAGAAAACCTTTTTGCCATTCTTGAAACCCTACCCATTATAATTAAGCCACATCTCTACAGGATGTGCTATGGTATAAATGAGAGGAAAGGAGTCAGCATTTGACTTTAATCACTATGTTGGAACAAAGTACACTGGGAGAGAGATTACGTGCTGTTTCTGGTTGGTCTATTTTGTATTAGTGACTCAAAGGTGGATCAGCAGATGTCATTATATAAGCTTTGAGTTGCAAGCACACAGCTTGAGTAAGAAGAGAAGGCAGCGATGGTTCTGGGTGTGTTTCTGGGGCTTGTTCTCACTTGTCTGCTTCTTTCACTATGGAGGCAGAGTTCTCAGAGAAGAAAGCTTCCTCCTGGTCCCATGCCTCTACCAATAATTGGAAATATCCTTCAGCTAGATCTTAAGGACATCAGCAAATCACTGAAGGATGTAAGTACGTTCTTTCTTTTTTTAATAACACTCACAGGGAAGTAAATGGTCCAATGTTTAAGTGAAACATATGGATAGGCCTGCCCTATCTTGCAAATTTCTCTTTTATGCTTGATGAACCAGCTGTATTTTCCATCATGTCATGGTCAGAAATCATCACATGACGTAATGTGATATGGATAGTTAAACATTAGAGGGTATTTAGTAGAATAAAAATCTCAGCATGGCAAAGCTGTAGTTTTTTAAAAATTCCTTCAGCTACCGGCTGAAAATAAAACAGAGGAAGTAATTAGAAAGTTCCTTCACATATCTTAGCTGTGCAAAATATGTAGAAAGAACAAACATAGAGTTTTTGTGTAGAATTAACCTCTGTCTGATATCCAGGAAATAGTTATAGTTCTGAACAATGCAAGAAATCATAGGAACAAGTCAGGGCTGAGTAGTTCCTATTAGAATTCTTTTGAGTCAGAACTCTTTTTATAAGGACAAGAATGTGATATGTGTCAGATATTGCTTCTGGAAAATTCTGTGCCTTCTAGAGAGTTTTTCTTTGTTTGTAATGCTCGTAGACAGCAAAGCAGCCTGGGTGATGAACATATCTTGATATCACTTAGAAATACAGAATAGTTAATGCCATAGGTACTGGTTCAAGGCCTCTATGAAGACAGCCTGTAGGTGATACAGAAACAGTCACTTGGGTATTAATTTCAGCATGAAATACAGAAAAAAACAAGTGCTCAAATTTAGAATTTCTACCATTTGAAATCTACACTGGAAGATGAATTGTGATATTTCTGCTCTATTTTTTTGTAATAGGGGGTAAATGTAAATGTTAAATATGTAGATTTAACAGTTAACTACAATCTGTTTACCAACTGGGTGAACAATTGCAGGCCATTCATAAATGAAAGTTCTTACTATTACTGTAATATTTATTTATCAAATCATAGTATTGATGCAACATGTGGTAGAAAATATGGTAATATCTGCAGTAATTGAACATATTGCATAGAAAAAATATTGACTTTTTGTTTTTGTTCTTCTTTAAATTTCAGCTTATTTACTTTACATCCAAGGGTGTCCTCTCCTTCCTCTCTTCCTAGTTCCCCCTCTCCTTCTTCCATCCCTTTTCTCCCCAGAAAAGGGGAGCATCCTCCTCCCCACATCAACCCTCCCCAGCACACCAAGTCACAACAGGACTGAGCTCATCCTCATCCCCAGAGGCCAGAAAAGGCAGCGCTGCCAGGAGGAAGCAATCCAAAAGCAGGCAACAGAGTCCTTGTTAGAAACAGCCCCACCCCCTCCACTCACCAGCTTACCTACATGAAGATGAAGCCTCCCATCAGCCACATATGTGTAGGGAGGCCAGGTACAGAGCATGCATGCTCCCTAGTTGATGTCCCAGATTTTGTAAGGCTCCAGTGGGTCTGGGTTAGTTGTCTCTGCTGGTCTTCCTGTTTCCTTCAGGTCCTTCCATTCTTCCTCCAACAATTCCACAGAACCCCTGGAGTTCCACCCCAGGCTTGGCTACAAGTAGCATCTGTTTCAATTCACTGCTGGCTGGAGCCTCCCAGATGACAATCAAGTTAGGCTCCTGTCTGCAAGCACACCAGAGCATCATTAATAGTGTCAGGGGCTGGCTCTTTACCATGGGGTGGGTCCAGGTTGGACCAGTCATTGGTTGGATATTCCCACAATCTTTGTTCCTGCTTCATCTTTCTCCTCCTCCTCCTCCTCCTCCTCCTCCTCCTCCTCCTCCTCCTTCTTCTTCTTCTTCCTTTTCTTCTTCTCCTGCAATTCTTGTAGGCAGGTTAATTTTTTGGATCAAAGTTTATTTTTTATCAATGAGTTGTTGTTCCCCACTCTTCACTAGTTCTGTCTGACTAGGAGGTGGTCACCTCAGTCTTCATGTCTCCCCTGGTAGGAGTCTCAGATAGAGTCACACCCATATCCAAGAAAAAGATGATGGTTTTATTTCAAATATAAAAGAAAATTAGAGGTAGGAAAGGAAGTTTCAACTAAGGGTAAGAAAGATTAAACTTTTAAAGGAAGATAAGTTTGATGTAGCAGATGGAAGGAAATGATTTTTGATCTATTAATTCTATGCCATCCTGAAACAGAATCAAACTCAAATAGAATCATTCTGTTGAGCATTTTTGTAACTGCAAGGCTTTACAACACCTATCATAAGGAAGAAAACTTTGAGTTAAAAGAAAACTGATTTTATCATAATGTTAATTTTTAGTTCTTATGAAATTTGCTGTTTGCTCGATTTGTTTCTTTTGTTCCTATATACTTCTGTAACCGAGGAAGACTTAAAACAATGTAATCAATAATTAAAGTTTCTGAGGAAATGATTTTGTGTATAAATAAACCTTGCAAGAGACACAAGTTGTCAGAGCAGGTCAAGCCATACCGTGATGTGCTAGGTCTCTATCCCACATGAAAGGAAACTAAATGGAGCCCTGAGTCTAATCCTTCCATCCCTCATCCCTCCTCCTTACACCCACCCACCTTCAAGCCCTTTCCTCACCTGGGGCTGGTCCCCTGCACAAGTCCAAATACCTTGACATAAAACCAGAGACTCTAAATCTACTAAAAGACAAAGCAGGGAAAAGTGGGGTTACTTATTGGTATAGGAGACAACATCACAGGCTCTGGGATTAACAATTAATAAATGGGATCTCATGAAACTGAGAAGCTTTCATGTGAGCTGTTAAGTAGTATGAACTCTCTCCACTTTCTTTATGAAGGCACTTACACTCTTAGCACTGCTTTCATGGTGTCCCATAAGTTTGATTATGTTGTGCCTTCATTTTCATTGAATTCTAGAACGTCTTTAATTTCTTTCTTTATTTCCTCCCGGACCTAGTGGTCATCAAGTAGAGAGTCGTTCAGTTTTCATGACTTTGTAGGCATTCTATTGTTTCTGTTGTTGAGATCTAGCTTTAATTTATGGTGATCTGAGAGAATACAAGGTGCTATTTCAATTTTCTTGTATTTGCTGAGGCTTGCTTTGTGTCCAAGTATGAGGTCAATTTTGGAGACGGTTCCATGTAATGCTGAGAAGAAGGTATATTCTTTTGTGTTTGAATGGACTGTTCTGTAGATATATGTTAGGTCCAATTGACTCATAACTTCAGTTAGTTTTGTTATTTCTCTGTTCAGTTTCTGTCTCAATGATCTGGCCATTGGTAAGACAGGTTGTTGATGTCTCTTACTATTAACATGTGGGGTTCAACGTGTGATTTAAACTTTTGTAATGTTTCTTTTACAAATGTGGCTGCCCTAGCATTTGGGGCATATATGTTCAGAATTGAGATGTTATCTTGGTCAATTTTTCTTTTGATGAGTATAAAGTGGCCTTCCTCATCTCTTGATTAATTTTGGTCAAAAGTATATTTTATTAGATATTAGAATAGCTATTCCACCTTTTTTCTTGTGGCTGTTTGCTTGGAAAAAGTTTTCCCAGACCTTTATTCTGAGGTAATGTCTATCATTATTGCTGAGGTGTGTTTCTTGAATGTAACAGAATGTGGGTCCTGTTTACACATCCATTCTGTTAGTCTGTATCTTTTTATTGGGCAAGTTGAGTCCACTGATGTTGAGAGATATTAGTGACCAGTGGTTGTTACTTCCTGTTATTATGTTGTGCTAGTGTGTGTGTGTGTGCTTCCTTTCTTTTGTTTTTGCAGCTGTGTGTTGTTTCCTATGCTTTCCTGGGTGTAGTTAGCTTCTTTGGGTTGGATTTTTTCTTCTAGTATCTTCTGTAGTGCTGGTCTTGCGGCTAGGTACTTGGTTTAAGCTTGGTTATGTCATGGAATATCTTGTTTTCTCTGTCTATGGTGAATGAAAGTTTTGCTGGGTATAGTAGTCTAGGGGACATCTGTGCTCTCTTAATGTCTGGATGACATCTGCCCAGGCCCTTCTGGCTTCCATAGTCTCTATTGAGAAGTCAGGCGTAATTCTAATAGGTTTGCTGTTATATGTGACTTAGTCTTTTTCCCATGCAGCTTTTAATATACTTTCTTTGTTCTATACATTTAGTGTTTTGATTATTATGTGATGGGAGGATTTTCTTTTCTGGTCTAATCCGTTTGGTGTTCTGTAGGGTTCTTTCTTTAGGTTGGGAAAATATTTATAGGCATTTTTTTCTTTAGGTTGGAGAAATTTTCTTCAGTAATTTTGTTGGGCCTTCGAGTTTGGAGTCTCCTTTTTCTATTCCCATTATTCTTAGGTTTGGCCTTTTTATATTGTCCCAGATTTCTTGGATGTTTCATGTCAGGAACTTTTTTAGATTTAACATTTTCTTTGACTGATGTATCAATTTCTTCAATCATAGCTTCTATACCTGAGATTCTCTCCTCCATCTCTTGTAATCTGTTATTGATGCTTATGTCTGCATCTTTCCTAGGTTCTCTTCTCTAGGTTCTCCATCCCCAGGATTGCCTCAGATGGCATTTTCTTTATTGCTTCTATCTACATTTTTAGGTCCTGGACTGTTTTATTCATCTTCTCTTGTTTGATTGTATTTTCTTGTATTTCTTTAAGAGATTTATTCAATTTCTTTACCTGTTTGGGGTCTCACAGCTCAGGAGTTCAAGATCGCGCCCTTCCCAGAAACCCCCACAGACCACGACTCGTTGCAAAAGCAAGAGGTTTGTTAACCATTGCACAATGGGGTCATCCTTGCCGGTCAGCAAAGAGTGGCACCGGGAGACAAAGGCTTTAGGTTTTTAAAAGAAAAATTGCGGGAAATTTGAAGTTGCAGTTTTGTCAATTTAGGATTGGATGAGGAAGCTATAACGTAAGATAATTGGTTAGTCTTAGGTGCTCAAGCTTGGCCAGTCCTGCCAAGTGTGGATGCAGCTACTATTGAAGGTGGGTGTGGTTAGCTCATCCTTGAAGATTAGGGGCTGCAGACTTTTGGCTGGAGGTCAGGAGCTACTCAGAAGAAGTCTGGGTTGGTTGCTAAGAAACACTATCTCAAAGACAAGGGTCTGGTCCTTCTTTTTACTGAGCAAAGGTCATTGCTTGCTTGCTTTTTTTTTTTTTCTATCTGTTCTCATAGATAGGGTCACATTTCTCTGTTCTCTGGAAAGGTACTAAGAGGCTTTAGCTTAACCTGGACCTAAAACTCAAAACTATAGGCTTTAGAAGACATACAGGTTACAAAGTTAGTCTAACCCTTTCAGTTTGGTTGTATTTTCCTGCAGTTCTTTGAAAGTTTTATTTTCTTTTTTTAAGGCCTCTGTGATTTACATAACCTCACACTTAAGATCATTTTCTTGTGCTTCTGGTGAGATAGGATACTCAGGACTTGCTGTGGTAGGATAGCTGGGTTTTGGTGGTGTCATGTGGCCCTGAGTTTTGTTGTTTGTGTTCTTGCTCTGACCTCTAGCCATTTGGTTGGCTCTGTTATTAGCAGGCCTGCTGGTCTCTAGGGTTGTAGGTAGAACTCATGGTCCCAGATATCCTCAATCCTCTGGTTTTCCTGCTGCTCCCTGATCTGTGCTGGTCTCTGGAGCTTCAGATTTGGGTGGGTCCCAGGAAATGGTGAAGGCCTAGAAGCTGAGGTGTGGGCTGCACAGGGAAAGTGGAGCACAAAGGGCCCTGATAGACCTCACCACTGTTGCTGGCAGGCTTGGTAGGTGAGTAGATGGCAGGGAGGGGACACCTCTCACCTGCTGTTCACTGATCTGTGTTAATCTCTGGGGCTACAGATCGGGGTGGGTCCCAGTAATGGCACATGCTGGGAACTGAGATATGTGCATGCAGGGAAAGTAATATTTGTATTCTTATTAAAGGAAAATATAGACTTATGTTCTCCAAGATACCAGAATTACTAGGCATATGGTTTTTCTGTTTGTTTGTTTGTTTATTTATTTACTTACTTATTTATTCTTCTCTTATACAATACCTCCTGACCATAGTTTCCCCTCCCTCCACTCCTTCTCTTTCTCCCAGATCTGCTCTTCCTCCATTTCTCTTCAGAAGACAGAAGGCCTTTAGGAGACTACAATCAAACATGACAAAACAAGATACAATAAGGCAAAGCAAAAGTCCTGATAGCAAGGCCTCACAAGGCAACCCAATAGGAGAGAAAGACTTCTAAGAGCAGACAAAAGAGTCAGAGACACACATTATCACTGTTAGGAGTCCCACAAAAACAACAAACTAGCAACCATAACATACATGCAGAAGACCTGGTACATACCCATGCTAGGTGAGCCCTGCTTAGTTGATTTTGTAGGCCATGTCCTTCTGATGTCCTGAGTCACACATTTTTTTCTCTCTACCTTCAGAAATCAGGGTTCCTGAGGAAGGAGACCTAAATTGGACACCTCCAATTTAGACTCTCTTTTCTTCTGCATAATGTCTGTCTGTGGGTATCTGAACCCATTCCTATAAGCTGCCAGAGGAGGTCTCTCTAGTGATGACTAGACAAAACACTGATATATGAGTATAGCAGAATATCATTAAGAATCATTTCATTGATTTTTTTTGTAGAATTTTTTTATTAATTACACTTTATTCATTTTGTATCCCCCCATAAACCCCTCCCTCCTCCCCTTCCTATCCCACCCTCCCTCCCCTTTCTGCATGCATGCCACTCCCCAAGGCCTCTGACATAATCTGATTTGCCTGCTCATTGATCACCTCCCCCTGAGGGGGGAGCAGCCTTACCAGGCCACAGTAGAGGACAATGCAGCCACTTTTGATGAGAACTGATAGACTAAGATCAGAAAGGAGAGGAGAACCTCCCCATTTCATTGACTTTTTTCCATTGTGTTTGTGCTATCCAGTTTCTGTTTTCTGGCTATACAGGCAGTGTTGAGATTAAGCACCATCTTGTGGTATGGGCCTTCAGTTAAACCAAATATTGGTTGGCCACGCCCACAGATTCTGTACTACCATTGCTCCAGCACATCTTGCAGGCAGGACAGATTGTGGATTGAGAGTTTCACGGCTGGATTGGTATTCAGGTTTCTTTCTGTAGTCTGCAGAGTACCTTCTCTTGCCAAAGAGACTAAAATGTTGGAGTGAATGCTTCAAGCCCACATCAGCTCAACCTCTTTACTTTCAATAAGATGTATGGATGTTGTCCTTGGCAATGGGTCCCCACTGTCAGTTTTTGGAGAGTGACCTTTTGTCCTAACATCAGCCTATGTTGTTTAGGAATCTCTAGGGGATACCTTCAGCAAACAACCCAACCAAATGCACCCCAGTCTTACCACTGGAAGCCTCGCTTGGCTACAAAAAATGGTCAGTTCAGACTCTGTACTCCAATACTATGTGTCCTTACAAGGGTCACCTTCATAGATTCCAGGAAGTTTACACTGAATATATTTCCACTCACTCATAATGATGTCCAGTTCCAGCTTTTTCTGTCCATAGTCTCTCCATCCATCCCTTTGCCTCCTCACATAATCCTTCCTGTTCCCATTCTAATCTGTTCCCAGTCAACAAAATTTTATTTTATTTTCCTTTCCCAGGAAGGTCTATGCATCTCCCCCAGAGCCCTCCTATTTATCTAATCTCTCCAGGTGTGCAGATTGTAGCTTGGTTATCATTTGTTTAATAGCTACTATCTACTTACAAGTGAGTTCATACCATATTTACCTTTCTGGGCCTGAGTTTTACCTCACTCAGGATAATTTTTCTAGTTCTATCCATTTGCCTGAAAATTTCATGATATCATTTTTAAACAACTGAGTAATAGTCCATTCTTCAGTTGAAGGATGTTTAGGTTGTTTCTGAATATTATGAATAAAGCTGCTATGAGCATAGCTGAGCAAGTATCTTTGTGGTAGGTTGGAACATCGTTTGCGTTTCTCTGATGGCTAAGGATATTGAACATTTCTTTAAGTGTTTCTCATCCATTTGAGAGATTCTTTTATTGAGGGTTCTCTGTTTAAATTTGTACCCCATTTTTAGATTGGGTTATTTGGTTTTTTTTGATACCTAATTCCTTGATTCTCTTTATATATTTTGGAAATTAGTCCTCCATCATATGTGGAGTTGAAAATCTTTTCTGATTCTGTAGGCTGCCTCTTTGTTGCAGATGGCGATTAATATTTACTATTTATATATTCTTTACTAATGCTGCTGTTAATCCTAAACAGCTGTATAACCACATAATTATATTTATATTTATATGATTTATTTAGTTAACCTAGAACACAGTGCTGGGCAATAGTTACTCCATCCTAAACCTCCAAGCCCTCGTAGTTTCCTAACATTTAGGTTCACCCATTATACTTGCTTTTTATGAAATCTTAGGTCTGGTTCATTTCGCCACATTGTTCTAAGACCTCTCCCCCAGCCTCTGCTCTCACAGTCTCTGTTCTCTCCCCCACTCTCTGGTTGCAATTCGGACATTGCATTGTGATA
>NW_026595983.1:18888-19649 GCF_907164565.1 Psammomys obesus
AGTTTCACATGTTGCATTTATTAATTCTTGATCTTAATGCCTTCCCTATCAGTGTTCTGTTCAGGACGTTGTCTCCTATGACAATGCATTCAAGGCTATTTCCCCATTTTCTCCTCTGTCAGGTTCATTGTATCTGGTTTTATGTTGAAGTCTTTGATCCACTTGGACTTGAGTTTATTGCAGGGTAATAAATATAGATCTATAGTATTCTTCTACATGCAGACACCCAAGTAGATCAGCATCATTTGTTGAAGATGCTTTCATTTTTTCATTGTATATTTATGGCTTTTTTAAAAATTTTTTTATTAATTACACTTTATTCATTTTGTATCTCCCCATAAGCCCCTCCCTCCTCCACTCCCGATCCCACCCTCCCTCCCCTTTTTGCATGCATGTCACTCCCCAAGTCCACTGATAGGGGAGGTTCTCCTCTCCTTTCTGATCTTAGTCTATCAGTTCTCATCAAAAGTGGCTGCATTATCCTCTACTGTGGCCTGGTAAGGCTGCTCCCCCCTCAGGGGGAGGTGATCAAAGAGCAGGCCAATCAGATTATGTCAGAGGCAGTCCCTCTTCCCATTACTATGTAACCCACTTGGACACTGAACTGCCATGGGCTACATCTGTGCAGGGGTTCTAGGTTATCTCCACGAATAGTCCTTGGTTAGAGTATGAGTCTCTGGGAAGTTTCAGGGACTTGAAATTTTTGTCATACATGTCTTTGACTTGTTACAAGTCAAAGGTTAGGGTTTGACTTGTTAGGG
>NW_026595984.1:0-1173 GCF_907164565.1 Psammomys obesus
TTTGATTATTTCCAGCCGTCTACTCCTTTTTGGTGTGTCTGCTTCTTTTTCTAGGGTTTTTAAGTGGGCCATTAAGTTGCTTGAATGAGCTGTCTCGAATTTCTTCTTGAAGGCATTTAGTGCTATGAACTTTCCTCTTAGCACTGCTTTCATTTTGTCCCACAAGTTAGGGTATGTTGTGTCTTCATTTTGATTGAGTTCTAGAAAGGCTTTAATTTCTTGCTTTATTTCTTCCCTGACCCAGCTGTCATTTAGTAACAAGTTGTTCAGTTTCCATGAGTGTGTAGGCTTTTTGCTATTTCTGTTGTTGTTGAAGTCCAGCTTTATTCCATGGTGATCAGACAGGATACAAGGGATTATTTCAGTCTTCTTGTATCTGTTGAGGCTTGCTTTGTGACCAACTATATGGTCTATTTTGGAGAAGGTTCCATGAGGTGCTGAGAAGAAGGTAAATTCTTTTGTGTTTGGGTGTAAAGTTCTGTAGATGTCTGTGAGGTCCATTTGATTCATGACCTCTGTCAGAGATATTGTTTCTTTGTTTAATTTCTGTTTTGTTGACCTGTCCTTTGTTGAGAGTGGGGTGTTGAAGTCTCCCACTATTAATGTGTGGGGATCTATATGTGGTTTAAATTTTATCAATGTTTCTTTTACTAATGTGGGTGCTCTTATATTTGGGGCATAGATGTTCAGGATTGTGATGTCTTCCTGGTGGAATTTTCCCTTGATGAGTATGAAGTGTCCTCCTTTATCTCTTTTTATTAATTTTGGTTGAAAGTCTATTTTATCAGATATTAGAATGGCTACTCCTGCTTGTTTCTTGGGACCATTTGCTTGGAAAGTCATCTTCCAACCTTTTACCCTCAGGTAATGTCTATCTTTGTGCCTTAGGTGTGTTTCTTGCAAGCAACAGATTTCTGGGTTTTGTTTACGTATCCATTCTGTTAATCTGTGTATTTTTACTGGAGAGTTGAGTCCATTGATGTTGAGAGAGATTAATGACCAGTGGCTGTTAGATCCTTTGATTTTGATGTTGGCTGTGTTCATAAGTTTGTGTGCTTGGTTGCTTTTTGTTTTACTGTAGTAAGGTTAATTATTTCCTGTGTTTTCTTGACAGAAGCTAATTTTCTTGGGTTGTATTTTCCCTTCCAGTGTCTTCTGTAATGCTGGATTTGT
>NW_026595985.1:0-1172 GCF_907164565.1 Psammomys obesus
CTTTATGTCCCTTGCACACTCCCATATCCCCTTGCACACTCCCGGGTCCCCCTGCACACTCCCGGGGCCCCTTGCACACTTGTGTCCCCCTGCACACGCCCGGGTCCCCTTGCACACGCCCGGGGCCCTTGCACACTCCCGGGTCCCCCTTGCACACTCCCGTGTCCCCATGTCCCCTTGCACACGCCCGGGTCCCCATCTCTTGCACACGCCCGTGTCCTCGTGTCCCTTACACTCTCCCGTGTCCCTTGCACTCCTTTGTCCCCTTGCACATTCCTGTGTCCCTTGCACACTCCCCTGTCCCCATGTCTCTTGCACACTCCCGTGTCCCTGTTTACACTCCCACATCCCCCGTGTCCCCAGCACATTCCCGGGTCCCTTGCACACTTATGTCCCTTGCACAGCATCCCCTTGCACACTCCCGTGTCCCCTGAACACTCCGTGTACTTGCACACTCACCTGTCCCTTGCACACTCCCGTGTTCCCCCTCCATACTCCCGTGTCCCTGGCACACTCCCGCGTCTCCTTGCACACTCGTGTCCCGTGTCCCTTGCACACTCCAGTGTCCCCTGCACACTTCGGTGTCACTGTTTACACTCCCACATCCCTGTGTCCCTGGCACACTCCCGCGTCTCCTTGCACTCTCGTGTCCTGTGTCCCTTGCACACTGCAGTGTCCCTTGCACACTCGTGTCCCATGTCCCCTCGCACACCCTCGTGTCCCCTCGCACACTCCCGCGTCTCCTTGCACACTCGTGTCCCGTGTCCTTTGCACACTCATGTCCCGTGTCCCCTGCACACTACCGTGTCCCTTGCACACCCCCGTGTCCTCGTGTCCCTTACACTCTCCCGTGTCCCTTGCACACTCGTGTCCCGTGTCCCTTGCACACCCCAGTGTCCTCGTGTCCCTTGCACACCCCCGTGTCCTCGTGTCCCTTACACGCTCCCGTGTCCCTTGCACACTCACCGCGTCGCCCCCGGGGCCCCGGCGCACGGTCACGCGCACGCGCGCCCCCCGCTCCAGCCAGCGCCGCAGCTGCCGCGTCTTCGTGGCCAGGTCGTGGGGCTCGATGGCGGCCGAGAGCACCAGCTCCTTGGCGGGGGCTGCGGGAGCACGGGATCAGCGCACACGCGCGTGCAAACACACACACACGCACACACCAGCTCCTTGGC
>NW_026595986.1:0-1222 GCF_907164565.1 Psammomys obesus
AAAAATGGGGAACAGAGCTAAACAGAGAATTCTCAATAGAGGAATACGGAATGACAGAAAAACACTTAAAGAAATGCTCAACCTCATTAGCCATCAGGGAAATGCAAATTAAAACGACCCTGAGATTTCACCTCACACCCATCCGAATGGCCAAGATGAAAAACTCAAGTGACAACACATGCTGGAGAGGTTGTGGAGAAAGGAGAACCCTCCTCCACTGCTGGTGGGAATGTAAACTAGTACAACCACTTTGGAAATTTATCTGGCACTTTCTCAGACAATTAGGAGTAGTGCTTCCTCAAGACCCAGCTATACCAATGCTTGGTATATACCCAGACTTTGCTCAAGTACACAAAAGGGATATTTGCTCAACCATATTTGTAGCAGCTTTATTTGTAATAGCCAGAACCTGGAAACAACCCAGATGTCCATCAACGGAGGAATGGGTACAGAAATTGTGGTATTTTTACACAATGGAATACTACTCAGCAATCAAAAAAGAGGAAATCATGAAATTTGCAGGCAAGTGGTGGGATCTAGAAAAGATCATTCTGAGTGAAATATCACAGAAGGAGAAAGACAAACACGGTATATAATCGCTTATATAGACCTATACGATATGATAAACATAATGAAATCTATACACCTAAAAAAGATAATCAAGAGAGTGGACATGGGGTAAGATGATCAATCCTCATTTAGAAAGACAGGATGTGCATTGAATGTATGACAGGAGTCTACTGAAGGCATCTGAAAGACTCTAACTAACAGTGTTTTCAAAGCAGATACAAAGACTTATAACCATACCTTTGGCAGAGTATAGGGAATCATATGAAAGAAGAGGAGTTAGTATGATGGGGAAAGGATAGGAGCTCCACAAGGACCAAATATATCTGGGCACAGGGTCTTTTCTGAGACTGGTATTCAACCAAAGACCATGTATGGATATAACCTAGAACCTCTGCTCGGGTGTAGCCCGTGGTAGCTCAGTAACCAATTGGTTTCCCATAGTAAGGGGAACAAGGACTGTTTCTAACAGGAACTCAATGGCTGGCTCTTTGACCTCCCCACCCCCAAGGGAGGAGCAGTCCTCTTAGGCCACAGAGTAGGACTTTGCAGCCAGTCCTGAAGATACCTGATAAAACAGGATCAGATGAATGGGGAGGAGGTCCCCCCATCAGTGGACTTGGAAAGGGGCAGGATGGAGATGAGGGAGGGAGGG
>NW_026595987.1:0-68371 GCF_907164565.1 Psammomys obesus
TATGTCCCCCTTCTTCAATAAGCTTCCCTGAACTCTGCCCAAAGTTTTGCTATGAATCTCCACATCTGCTTTGATACTCTGCTGGTTAAAGTCTTTCAGAGGCCCTCTGTGGTAGGTTCCTGTCCTGTTCCCTTTCTTCTTCAGCTGCCAATGGTCTTCACTCTTAAGAATTATTTGTATATCGCTGGTTCATCATGTATCAAGTTTATTTTAACATATATACCAAAACATTAGATTATAATTTCACTTGAATTCTTTAATAAGCAGTATTTTTAGAAATATTTGGTTTAAAAATACTGTCTCCTGAAATGTGTTTGTTTTAAAAACAAAATCTCATCACAAAGAAATATACTCATCATTGCAATCATAATTTAGGTTTTAACATGGTCCAAATATAGTTAATATGTTTCAAATTCTCTGAAAACACAATATTTTACATGATCAAAATTAAAATGCTATTACCCAATCAGGTCTACTACTTCTATAAAATACTTCATTGCTTTAAAATCATAGAGAAGAGGTTTTAAATGTTCAACAAAATGTCAGAAGCTTGTCTTTAAAATTATTACTCTTACCATGTTGTGTGTGTGTGTTTGTGTCTGTGAGTAGTTTCAAGTGTGTACACGTATGTGAAAGTGCCTAGGTTGAGGTAAGAAGGAATCTTGCTGGAGATTGTCCAGTTACTTCTATCATGTATGTTTTGTGAGCCCTGCACTATCGTTATTTCCAGAGATGATTAAATCCACGTTCTGAGCAAAAGCACACATTCGTTCCTTCATAGTTACATTAGTACTACAAGATCAGAGCTCTTCTTTCAGATGTTGAGATGCTTTTCCATTATTCTTAGCCTGTAGTTAGTAAGATGTAAAATCACTAAGTGTAAGTTATCCTTGTTCATAAAATTCAATTAACCTGGCATGTTATGTTGGGATCTGGGGTAAATCTTCAGCAACACCACACATATGCAGAGAGAGACACACACACACTTCATAATGAAAGTCATATCTTATGCCTAGTGGTTAAAGGATAAGAAATATAAATTCAGTGAAAGAAATAGTTTATACATTAGCATCTTTTGGTACTTCTTTTTTTTTTTGTTGTTTTTGTTTTTGTTTTTGTGGATACTGAGAGGGGACTTGTGCTGTTTTTCTTTCTTTTTTAAGCAACAATTTTCTAGATTCTTACAAACTTGAGCGAAGATAATCTGATACTATAGAAACTATCTGCATAAAATGTACGTATCTACTTGTTGTCATAGTCTTATGTTGACGGATTAGCATTCCAGTATATCAGTGGTATCATTTCAGATTAATTCCTATCTTTTGAATTTATGCTATTTTCTTCAGGCTGTCTTTTGGGTCTCTGGGGTCAATTTAAATGTGAAAGGCAGGGGGCGGAGCCAAGATGGCAACTAGCACACACAGTTTCCGAGCTGTGGAAGAGATAAAGTTCTGAGTTGATGAGTGGAAGAACTTCTGAAGCCAGGGAAACAATGGAGAGACTTTCTAAACAACAGGGAACATCGCAGGAGGTGAAAACCTTTGTCTCGGGTCACCCAGGGACTTGTTTGGGGAAGGTGAGAAATGATCCTTTGATCTCTCGGCACTCCTTTCCCCCAGACCTCCCTCCTCCTAGGCACAGCAGACTCGCCTTTCTCAGCGCAGACCTAACTGCCTGGGGCCTGCAGCCACTGAGGTGGAGCCCCAAGCCCTTTATCGGCAAAGGCCAGCAGTACTGTGTCTCGGAGCCCCAGATTCACGCGCGGCGGCTGCACCATCCTCCCAGGGCCCGAGTCTGCTAGAAGCCATACTAGCTCCGCAGGAGCGCCAAAACTGACGGTATGGCCCGCCCAATCCCACAGTGACAGAGAATACGCTATATACTCACCAAAACCAGACAGAAACGCCATACAAGCTAGACACACCAGGCGCTGGGCCTCCGAAACTTGGAGAGCACAGTGAAGAGACCCCAGGACTTCCCAGAAAGCATCTGGACTAGCAACCCAGTCTCCAGTTACAGCGGGACTTTCTAACCTGGCGGCGGAGCAGCACTGAGCTGGCGGGGCACATCAGCCCTCCAGTTTAAGACTAACCAGGGCCAAACCTGAGAACAGAAAGCCTGGTTACCCTGATTCCTACTGACATGACCACCTTGAAATCTCCAGCTGCAGCAAGACCTCATAACCTGGCAGTGACAGCAGCACGGAACTGGCGGAGCACATCAAAGAAGCAGGGCCAAACCAGAGAGCAGAGAGCCCAGATACCCCGATCTCTGCCAAGTGACCTGCCTGTGAGTGAGTGCACCCTTGAGAATCTGCAGCTCCCCTGACCCTGGGTCCTTCTAAAACAGAAGCCAGGCATCGAACCCCCTCCCACCCATATACCCACTTTGGGAAACAGAAGGGCACTTGGAACATTGAAGTTCCTGCTCTGTGGGTCTAATTGAGGAGTTAAGGCAGTTAATGCCAGAAATTGCGCTGCGATCATCACTAGCGCCTGCGACATATACATTGCAGAGCCCCTCCCACACACTCAAGGGTTCAACATTAGCCATCACTCTGTCCCTCGAGACACACGCCCACGCCCACTTACACACACACACACACACACACACACACGCACGCACGCACGCACGCTTGCATTTGCCTCTGTTTGTGCCTGCGTACTTTCCTCCCACAGGTACAGCTAGTCCTCAGCACAGGCTAAGGACACGGGACCTCTCTCAACTTCCTGAAGAATTCTCCAGACTCGAGAGAGAGACAGTACCAGTCTGATCGGCAGAATCCAAAAACAAACAGGGAAGGTCTCAGATAAGCCAATGGCCAGGGGTAGGCAAAAGAACACTTCCAACATAAATCAGGACATCATGACTTCACCAGCAAACCCCAAAATCGATGGATACTCCAATTCATCAGAAGCACAGGAAAATGACCTTAAAGCCATGCTTGCTCAATTATTTGAGGCTCATAAGGAGGAAATGAACAAATCTTTCAAAGAGTTGGCCAGTCAACTGGAGGTAAAGAAAGAAGAAATAGACAAAACCCTTAAAGAAACACAGGCAAACATAGCCAAACAAATAGAGGCACAAGTAGAGAAAAAATTAGTGGCATACAAAAAGGAAATGAACAAAGAAATAGAGTCCATCGTAGAGAGACAGGAATCCAAATTCAAACACATAAAAGAAATGGTGCAAGGCATGAAAACAGAATTAGAATCAATAAAGAAAACACAAAATGAGAAAACTCTTGAGCTGGAGAACTTGGAGAAAAGATCAGGAACCACAAAAGTAAGCATCACCAACAGAATACAAGAGATGGAAGAGAGAATCTCTGGAGCTGAAGACACACTTGCAGAAATTGATACTTCTCTCAAAGAAAAAGTAAAATCAGAAAAGTTCCAATCACAAAATATCCAAGAAATCAAGGATGCTATGAAAAGACAAAATCTAAGAATAATAGGAATTGATGAAAAAGAAGACTCCAGGCTCCAAGGTCCAGAAAATATTTTCAAGAAACTCATAGAAGAAAAGATGTCCATAAATATACAAGAGGCCTACAGAACACCAAATAGACTAGACCAGAAAAGAAACACATCACATCACATCATAGTCAAAACACTAAATCTACAGAACAAAGAAAAGATATTAAAAGCAGCAAGGGAAAAAGGCCAAGTAACATATGAAGGTAGACCTATCAGAATCACACCAGACTTCTCATCAGAAACTATGAAAGCCAGAAGGGCCTGGGCAAGCATCATGGAGACTCTAAGAGATCACAAATGTCAACCCAGACTACTATACCCTGCAAAGCTTTCAATCAACATAGATGGAGAAAACAAAATATTCCATGACAAAACTAAATTTACACAATATCTATACAGCAAACCAACCCTACAGAAGATACTAGAAGGAAAACTCCAATCCAACGAAAACAAATTCACCCAAGAAAACAGGGCATACAGATAATAACCCAACAAAAATGAAAAGAAAACAAGCAATGAAACAGGGTAAGATCATCGACTCCATTACAAAAGGAACTAACATGCATTGGTCAATACTATCTATCAATATTAATGGACTCAACTCACCAATAAAAAGACACAGGCTAACAGAATGGTTACGGAAACAGGACCCAACATTCTGTTGCATCCAAGAAACACACCTATGCAACAAAGATAAACACTACGTCAGAGTAAAGGGCTGGAAAAATGTTTTTCAAGCAAATGGTTCCAGAAAACAAGCTGGAGTAGCCATCCTAATATCTAATAAAATAGACTTTCATCCGAAGTTAATCAAAAAAGATAAGGAGGGCCACTATATTCTCATCAAAGGAAAAAATCCAACAAGAGGCCATCACAATTTTGAATATCTATGCCCCAAATACAAGAGCACCTACATTCGTAAATGAAACACTATTAAAGCTTAAATCATACATTGATCCTAATACCTTAATAGTGGGAGACTTCAACACCCCACTCTCATCAAGGGATAGATCAACCAGACACCAAATAGGGAAATAAAAGCACTCACAGAATCCCTAAATCAAATGGACCTAATAGACGTCTACAAATCTTTTCACCCAAACTCAAAAGAGTACACCTTCTTTTCAGCACCACATGGAACCTTCTCCAAAATAGACCATATAGTTGGTCACAAAGCAAGCCTCAACAGATACAAAAGGATTGAAATAATCCCTTGTATACTATCTGACCACCATGGACTAAAGCTGGACATCAACAACAACAGAAACAACAAAAAGCCGACACGCACATGGAAACTGAACAACTTACTACTCAATGACACCTGGGTCAAGGAAGAAATAAAGAAAGAAATTAAAGACTTTCTAGAATTCAATGAAAATGAAGGCACAACATACCCAAATTTATGGGACACATTGAAAGCAGTGCTCAGAGGAAAATTTATAGCACTAAGTGCCTACAAGAAGAAATCTGTAACATCACATACAAACAACTTAATGGCCCAACTGAAAAACCTAGAAAAAAAAGAAGCAGATACGCCCAAGAGGAGCAGACGGCTGGAAATAATCAAACTAAGGGCAGAAATCAATCAATTAGAAACAAATAAAATTATCCAAAGAATCAATGGAACAAAAAGCTGGTTCTTTGAGAAAATCAACAAGATAGACAAACCCTTAGCCAAATTAACTAAAAAGCAGAGAGAAACTATCCAAAAAAGCAAAATCAGAAAGGAAAATGGGGACATAACTACAGACACTGAGGAAATCCAAACGATTATTAGGTCATACTACAAAAGCCTATATGGCACAAAATTTGAAAATCTAAATGAAATGGATAACTTTCTTGACAGATTCCATCTACCAAAATTAAGTCAAGATCAGGTAGAAAGACTGAATAGCCCTATATCTCCCAAGGAAATTGAAGCAGTCTTTAACAGTCTCCCCTCCAAAAAAAGCCCTGGACCAGATGGTTTCAGCGCAGAATTCTACAAGACCTTCAAAGAAGTACTAACACCAATTCTCCTCAAACTATTCCACAAAATAGAAATAGAAGGAACACTACCAAACTCATTCTATGAAGCCATAGTCACCTTGATACCTAAACCACACAAAGATCCAACAAAAAAAGAGAACTTCAGACCTATCTCTCTTATGAACATTGATGCAAAAATACTCAATAAAATACTTGCAAACCGAATCCAAGAACACATCAAAGATATCATCCACCATGACCAAGTAGGCTTCATCCCAGGAATGCAAGGGTGGTTCAACATATGGAAATCCATCAATGTAATCCACCACATAAACAAAATGAAGGAGAAAAACCACATGATCATCTCCTTAGATGCTGAAAAAGCATTTGATAAAGTCCAACACCCATTTATGTTTAAAGTCTTGGAGAGATCAGGGATACAAGGCACATACCTAAAGATAGTAAAGGCAATATACAGCAAGCCAATAGCCAACATCAAACTCAATGGAGAGAAACTTAAATCAATCCCACTGAAATCAGGGACAAGACAAGGCTGCCCACTCTCTCCATATCTCTTCAACATTGTACTTGAAGTCCTAGCCAGAGCAAAAAGACAACTAAAGGAGATCAAGGGGATACAAATTGGAAAGGAAGAGGTCAAAGTGTCACTATTTACAGATGATATGATAGTATACATGAGCGACCCCAAAGATTCAACCAGAGAACTTCTTCAGCTGATAAACACCTTCAGCAAAGTGGCAGGATACAAAATCAACTCAAAAAAATCAGAAGCCCTCTTGTATACCAAAGACAAAAAGGCCGAGAAAGAAATTAGGGAAACAACACCCTTCACAATAGCCACTAATAACATAAAGTACCTTGGTGTGACTCTAACCAAGCAAGTGAAAGACCTGTTTGAGAAAAACTTCAAGTCTTTGAAGAAAGAAATTGAAGAAGATCTCAGAAGATGGAAAGATCTCCCGTGCTCATGGATTGGTAGGATTAACATTGTGAAAATGGCCATCCTGCCAAAAGCAATCTACAGACTCAATGCAATTCCCATCAAAATACCAACTCAATTCTTTACAGACCTTGAAAAAAAGATTCTCAGCTTCATATGGAGAAACAAAACACCCAGAATCTCCAAAACAATCCTGTACAACAACAGATCATCTGGAGGTATCTCCATTCCTGATCTCAAGCTGTACTACAGGGCAACAGTAATAAAAACTGCATGGTATTGGCATAGAAACAGAAAGGAGGATCAATGGAACCGCATAGAAGACCCAGAAATAAACCCACACACCTATGAATACTCAATATTTGACAAAGAAGCCAAATCCATTCAATGGAAAAAAGACAGCATCTTCATCAATTGGTGCTGGACCAACTGGATGTCTACATGCAGAAAAATGAAAATAGATCCATATTTATCACCCTGCTCAAAACTAAAGTCCAAGTGGATCAAGGACCTCAACATAAAACCAGATACTCTAAATCAGTTGGAAAAAAAAGTGGGGAACAGCCTAGAACTCATTGGCACAGGAGACAACTTCCTGAACAGAACACCAACAGCACAGGCTCTAAGAGCAACAATCAATAAATGGGACCTCATGAAACTGAAAAGCTTCTGTAAAGCAAAAGACACTGTCATCAAAACAAATAGACAGCCTACAGATTGGGAAAGAATCTTCACCAACCCTTTATCTGACAGAGGGCTAATATCCATTATATATAAAGAACTAAAGAAGCAGAAAAGCAACAAACCAAGTAATCCAATTAAAAAATGGGGAACAGAGCTAAACAGAGAATTCTCAAAAGAGGAACATCGAATGGCAGAGAAACACTTAAAGAAATGCTCAACCTCATTAGCCATTAGGGAAATGCAAATCAAAACGACCCTGAGATTTCACCTTTCACCCATCAGAATGGCCAAGATGAAAAACTCAAGTGATAGCACATGCTGGAGAGGTTGTGGAGAAAAGGGAACCCTCCTCCATTGCTGGTGGGAATGTAAACTGGTTCAACCACTTTGGAAGTCAATCTGGCGCTTTCTCAGACAACTAGGAGTAGTGCTACCTCAAGACCCAGCTATACCACTCCTAGGTATATACCCAAAATTTGCTCAAGTACACAACAAGGACATTTGTTCAACCATGTCCGTAGCAGCTTTATTTGTAATAGCCAGAACTTGGAAACAACCCAGATGTCCATCAACGGAGGAATGGATACAGAAATTGTGGTATTTTTACACAATGGAGTACTACTCAGCAATAAAAAAGGAGGAAATCATGAAATTTGCAGGCAAGTGGTGGGATCTAGAAAAGATCATTCTGAGTGAAGTATCCCAGAAGGAGAAAGACAAACTTGGTATATACTCGCTTATATAGACCTACAAGATATGATAAACATAATGAAATCTACACACCTAAAGAAGATAATCAAGAAAGTGGACACAGGCAAAGGTGATTAATCCTCATGTAGAAAGACAAATGGGATGTGCATTGAACTTATGACAGGAGTCTACCACAAAAGGCATCTGAAAGACTCTACCTAGCAGTGTTTCAAAGCAGACACTAAGACTCATAACCAAATCCTCGGCAGAGTGCAGGGAATCATATGAAAGAAGGGAAGTTAGTATGATATGGAAAGGATAGGAGCTCTACAAGGACCAAATATATCCGGGCACAGGGTCTTTTCTGAGACTGACACTCAACCAAGGACCATCTATGGATATAACCTAGAACTTCTGCTCCGATGTGGCCCATGGTAGCTCAGTAACCAAGTAGTTTTCCAAAGGGGAATACGGACTATTTCTAACAGGATCTCAAGGGCAGGCTGTTTGACCCCCCCGCCCCAGGGGAGGAGCAGTCTGTTAGGCCACAGAGGAGAACTTTGCAGCCAGCCCTGAAGATACCTGATAAAACAGGGTCAAATGAAAGGGGAGGAGGTCCTCCCCTATCAGTGGACTTGGAAAGGGGCAGGGAGGAGACCAGGGAGGGAGTGTGGGGTTGGGGAGGGAATGAGGGAGCGGGATACAGCTGGGACACAGAGTTAACAAAATGTAACTAAAAAGAAAAATAAAATTAAAAAAAATGTGAAAGGCAGTAGAAAGCTAATACTAGAAGCATCTTCTTTATTCTCGAGAATGTTAAGTTATGGAGTTTCATATCTAAAATATTTATTTTGGACTCCTACATCTATCACTGCCATGGATTTCAACATAGTGCATCAACTCTTTACAAAACCTGATAAAGTTAAAAGTACTCATTCATATTGGTGTAAAGTGCAGCCACGTCTCATCCTGAGTGTCCTAGAACTGTGCACATGCTGTGCATGAAAGTAAAGTTGTAAATTCGTGGAAGGTCAGTTGGGGAGGTAGCCAATAGTTCTGAGGTCCTGCTCTCTCTCTATGGCCCTCTCCCCCCATTTCCATAATGAAAGAGAAGTGAGGATGAGGAGTTCCAGCACCCATGGCTCCTCAGTCTCCCTGTATCATACATGACCTGTTACCTGTTATGTTAAGTACCCAAGTCCTTAATTTAAGATAAATATGTGAGACTAACAGTCTTCCAGAGTTGTTTTATAATAACTGAGAAACTCTAGGTATATATGCTACATTAAAGTTGTTATTACAAGTCGTATATTATAAGTCATAATTAAAAACCACAGAGGAGGACAATGCAGCCAGTCCTGATGAGACCTGATAAGCTAGGGTCAGATGGAAGGGGAGAAGGACCTCCCCTATCAGTGGACTTAGAGAGGAGCATGAGAGGAGATGAGAGAGGGAGGGTGGGGTTGGGAGGGAATGAGGGAAGTGGCTACAGCTAGGATATAAAGCGAATGAAATGTAATTAATGTAAAAAAATAAAAATTTAATGAAAAACCCACTAATTGTATAATCATATGATTTAAGTTATTTCATAACATTTTTCTCTGTACTTTTTATAGCCATTTAAGAGCAATAAGCATGGATACAGTGACTGATATCATGCAGAAGTTAGTACCAATGATAGGAATGCCTGTAAGTTACTTTCAAACTACTTCAAGTTAATATTGAATTTTGTTTTTGAGTTCCACATATGTGCAGATGTGAATATAAATAGATACAGCAGATAGTTGATCATGAAATATTTACCTATCATATTTTACAACTTCCTTCTGGATATAAAGACATCTAAGATATAATAATAGCCTTCAGAGGGACTTTGAGTTTTGAATTGTTGCCTAAGGTTCATGTGAAATAAAACTCATAGCCCAATGGCATTGAGCTACACTTTTTAATTTCACTAGATAATAAACATTGATTGTAATAAATAATTGAGATTATTTGGCCACATGCACATACCTGTTTATAGGATGCCAATCTTAGAGGAAAGAAGGTTTTTCTTTCTTTTCTTTAAATTACATTGTACCTCTTTGGTATTATTCCTTCTCTTATCCCATGCCTTCTTTTTTCATTCTTGTCTGTGTTGAAGAGCAGGTGTATAAGTTTTAGATGTTTTTTTAATCTTTAGTAAAGCTTTAATAAATGTGTCTGTATATTTCTGTCTCTGTTCTTTCTGCATATACATTCGTCTGTATCTTTTTCTTTCTGTTTTAAATGTGCATATGCATATCTCTGTGTAATTATGTCTCTCTATCTGGGTATGTTTCTCTGTATGTGTATATGTCCTTCTCCAAAACCTTTTATGACTTTGTAGATCTGTCAGGTTGTCTTTCTGTCTGTGTTTCTCTCTGTGTCCCTGTCTCTCTCTCTCCCCCTTTCTCTCTGTATGTGTGTGTGTTTTTGGAGGTAAAGGTGGGTTGTGGTGTGAGTTTCTACCTGAGTGTGTATGTCAGCTTGTTTAAGTAGTTAAGAATTTTATAGGGCATAACAATGGTTTGTAAGCCGGAATCAACAATAATGTAAAAGTAATGATTACTCCAATTAGAACATATTTTCACTTCAGCCAATTTTAAGGTGTTAAATATTTCAACAGTATATTCTGTTTAAATGGTTGTTTCAATTGGATTCATAACACTGTGAGCAGTAACTATGTTGTGGAACTTGTTTTCAACATCTGGCCTGTATTCCGGGTAAGAGACACATATCCCCCTTCTCCACAGACTATCCATACTGAAAGTCAAAAGTGGCTTTTATCATTGGGTACTCTGTAAGCTTCTCTGTTTATTTTTTGTTTGTTTCTATTGTTGCTGTTTTGTTTTCATTTTTTATTTTTATTTTATTTTTTAAAACTTCTTTATTAATTACACTTTATTTACTTTCTATCCCCCCCTGTGGTTACCTCCCTCCTCCCATCCCAATCCCTCCCTTCCTCCCCCTTCTGCACACATGCCCCTCCCCAAGTCCACTGATAGGGGA
Source organism: Psammomys obesus (assembly GCF_907164565.1). Taxonomy (NCBI): domain Eukaryota; kingdom Metazoa; phylum Chordata; class Mammalia; order Rodentia; family Muridae; genus Psammomys; species Psammomys obesus. Next base: position 10,813 of record NW_026595987.1, read on the forward strand.
GGTCTTCTTTTCCTTCCTTCTGATCCTAGTCTATTAGGTCTCATCAAGAGTGGCTGCATTGTCTTCTTCTGTGGCCTGGTAATGCTGCTCCTCTCTCAGGGGGAGGTGATTAAAGAGCAGGCCAGTCAGTTCAGAGACAATCCTTGTTCCCCTTACTATGGAACCCCCTTGGACATTGAACTTCTGTGGGCTACATCTGTGCAGGGGTCTTAGGTTATCTCCATGCATGGTCCTTGGTTGGAGTATCAGTCTCAGGAAAGACCCCTGTGCTCAGATTTTTTGGCTCTGTTGCTCTCCTTGTGGAGTTGCTGTTCTCTCCAGATCTTACTGTTTCCCACTTCTTTCATAAGATTCCACGCACTCTGCCCAACAGTTGGCTCTGAGTCTCAGCATCTGCTTTGATGGTCTGAAGGGCAGGCCCTTTCAGAGGCCCTCTGTGGGAGGCTCCTAACTTGTTTCCTGTTTTCTTCTTCTTCTGATGTCCATCCTCTTTGCCTTTCTGGATAGCAATTGAGCATTTTAGCAAGAGTCCTCCTTCTTTATTAGTTTCTTTAGGTGTACAGATTTTAGTAGGTTTATCCTATATTATATTTCTATATGAGTGAGTATATACTGTGTGTATATACTGCTTTTGGAATAGCTCACTCAGGATGATTTTTTCCAGATCCCACCATTTACCTGCAAATTTCATGATTTCATTGTTTTTCATTGCTGAGTAATATTCCATTGTGTAGATACACCACAATTTTTGCATCCATTCCTCCACTGAGAGGTATCTGGGCTGTTTCCAGCTTCTGGCTATTACAAATAAGGCTGCTACAAACATGGTTGAATAAATGTCCTTCTTGTGTACTTGAGCCTCTTTTGGATATATGCCTATGAGTGGTATGGCGGGATCTTGAGGAAGTGCTATTCCTATTTGTCTGAGGAAGTGCCAGATTGCTTATCAGAATGGTTGTACAAGTTACATTCCCACCAGCAGTGGAGGAGGGTTCCCCTTTCTCCACAACCTCTCCAGCATGTGTTGTCACTTGAGTTTTTGATCTTAGCCATTCTGATGGGTGTAAGGTGAAATCTTAGGGTCGTTTTGATTTGCATTTCCCTTATGACTAAGGACGTTGAACATTTTTTTAAGTGTTTCTCTGCCATTCAGTATTCCTCTATTGAGAATTCTCTGTTTAGCCCTGTACTCCATTTTTTAATTGGGTTACTTGATTTGTTGCTGTTTAGCTCCTTTAGTTCTTTATATATACTGGAAATTAGTCCTCTGTCAGATATAGGGTTGGTGAAGATCCTTTCCCAATCTGTAGGCAGTCATTTTGTTCTGATGACAGTGTCCTTTTCTTTACAGAAGCTTTTCAGTTTCATGAGGTCCCATTTATTGATTATTGCTCTTAAAGCCTGTGCTGTTGGTGTTCTGTTCAGGAAGTTGTCTCCTGGGCCAATGAGTTCCAGGCTCTTTCTCACTTTTTCTTCTAACAGGTTTAATGTGTCTGGGGATAATCTACTTGGTGGGGTCCTGAAAGTGATCTTCTCAGCTTTTTGTGTATGGTCAACTGAATGGTGATGCTTTTCAGGAACTGTCACAGTTCACTTCAGGCATATGGACCTGTGTGGTAACTGTCATGTTCAGGAAGGCTCACCTCTCATCAGGAGAGGTTGTGGTGATGGCTGCCTTGCAGCTGAATTTCTTGCTCTGACTTTAATGAGCTGCAGCTGTTGCTCTTAAGGTGTAATTGTTGGGTGTATTCCTCTTGAAGAACCAGGGATTCCCACAGTTTTTTCAGTTGAGCTAGGGATAACTGGTCAAACCTTGGAGCAGTATCTGAGGGTTGCTGTAATGGCACTCTGGCTTTTGTAGGTCTGAGGATGCAGCTGTGTGCCCCGGTGCCCTAGGGGTACTCAATAACGGCAGGTGAGCAAGGCACTCATGCCTGCAGTAGAAGGCAAGAGCCTAGAGTCTGCGTGAATCCAGAAAGTCTTCTGGAGCTGAGTGTCCTGAGCATTGAACCTGATGATCCCCCCCACTGTGGGGTTTCCTCCTGACAGGGACACCCAGACTGTGCTTTGGAGACCACTGTTCTCTCTGGGATGGCATGGCGAGTAGAACATGTGTGGCTCTGCCTTTCTGGCAATTGGGTTCCTGGGCATCTGCTGAAACTGGGTAATTTTTCCTGAGATCTTTTCAGGGTGGTGGTATCGGCTGAGTGTTCTGAGATCAGACCTGCTATTCCCCTCCCTGTGGGTTTGCAGCTGCACCGACTGAGAAACTCAGTCTCTGGTGTCTTGGGGCCCACAGTTCTATCTGGGGCAGTGAGTCAGGTGTGTGGGCAGGATTCTGTGCTGGTGCCTGTATGCCAGGCTCGGCTCTGGGCTGGCTGCAGGGCGCCTGCAGAACCCCGGGTCTTTTCCAGGGATTGTCTGGGTGACCTAAGGTCGGTCCCAATCGTTTCCTGCGCCGGGGGTTATCTCTCGACTGGAAATCCCAGTCTCTGATGATGTGGGGCAGTTCAGTCTGGAACAGTGATCAGAGCAGGCTGGCGTGTGGCTCTGGGCTGGCGACCAAGCGCCTGATGGAACCTGGACCTCTTCCGTGGTTTAGCTGGGTGAGTTGAAGCTGACTGAATCCCCCTGCCCCCCATGGGGTGTCCTCTCACCTAGGAAATACAATTGCTGTGTTTTAGGGCCGAGAGTTCTGACTGCTGGTCACTGTGCCAATCCTGCTGTGCTGCAGGTCAGAAAGAGTGTCGTCCTGGCGCCACCACCTTGGATCCCCCCAATTTTAATATTTTTATATTAATCACAGGTTATTTACTTTGTATCCCAGCCATAGCCCCCCCATTCTCTCCCAATCCCACCCTCCCTCATCTCCTCCCTGCCCCTTTCCAAGTCCACTGCTAGGGGAGATCCTCCTCCCCTTCCATCTGACCCTGGCTTATCAGGTATCTTCAGGACTGGCTGCCATGTCATCCTCTGTGGCCTAGCAAGGATGCTCCTCCCTTGGAGGGGGGAAGGTAAAGGAGCCAGTCATTGAGTTCATGTAAGAAACAGTCCCTGTTCCCCTTACTAGGGAAAAACCCCTTGGATACTGAGCTACCATAGGCTACATCCGAGCAGGGATTCTAGGTTATATCCATACATGGTGTGTGGTTGGAGATACAGTCTCAATAGAGGACCCCCGTGCCGTGATATATTTTGTCCTCCTGGAGATCCTGTCCTCTCCTGGTCATATTAACTTCCCCTTATATCGTATGATTCCCTGCACTCTGCCGAAGGTTTGGTTATGAGTCTCCGCATCTGCTTTGATACACTGCTAGGTAGAGTCTTCAGAGGCCCTCTGTGGTAAGCTCCTGTCCTGTTCCTTGTTTTCTCCTACATCCAATGACCATCCCATTTGTCTTTCTAAGTGAGGATTGATCATCTTACCCCGGGTCCACTTTCTTGTTTATCTCCTTTAAGTGCACATATTTTAGTATGTTTATCCTATCTTTTTTTTTAATAAAAGTTCTTTGATTAAAATTTTTACAGTTATTTTTAATTTTTTATTAATTACACTTTATTCACTTTGTATTCCCCTTATAGCTCCCTCCCACCTCCCCTCCGAACCCTTTTCTTTCTCCCCTTTCTCCAAACATGCCCCTCCTCAAGTCCACTGATAGGGGAGGTCTTCTTTTCCTTCCTCTGATCCTAGACTATTAGGTCTCATTAGAAGTGGCTGCATTGTCTTCCTCTGTGGCCTCGTAAGGCTGCTCCCTCATCAGGGGGAAGTGATCAAAGAGCAGGCCAATCAGTTCATGTCAGAGACAGTCCCTGTTCCCATTACTATGGAACCTATTTGGACACTGAACTGCCATGGGCTACATCTTGTTTATCATATCTCATAGGTCTATATAACTGAGTATATGCCATGTGTGTCTTTCTGCACCTGGGATACTTCACTCAGGATGGTCTTTTCTAGATCCCACCATTTGTCTGCAAATTTCATGATTTCCTTGTTTTTAATTGCTGAGTAGTATTCCATTGTGTAAAAGTACCACAATTTCTGTACCCATTCCTCCATTGAGGGACATCTGGGTTGTTTCCAGCTTCTGGCTATTATGAATAAAGCTGCTGTGAACATGGTTGAGCAAATGCCCTTGTTCTGTACTTGAGCATCTTTTGGATATATGCCTAGGAGTGGTATAGCTGGATCTTGAGGAAATGCTTTTCCTAATTGTCTGAGGAAGTGCCAGATTGCTTTCCAGAGTGGTTGTACAAGTTTACATTCCCACCAGCAGTGGAGGAGGGTTCCCAATTTTCCACAACCCTTCCAACATGTGTTGTCACTTGAGTTTTTGATCTTAGCCAATTCTGATGGGTGTAAGGTGAAATCTCAGAGTCATTTTGATTTGCATCTCTCTGATGGCTAAGGAAGTTGAGCCTATCTGTAGGTGTTTCTCTGCCATTCTATATTCCTCTACCGAGAATTCTGTTTAGTACCATACCCCATTTTTAAATTGGATTGTTTGATTTATTGCTTTTTTATTTCTTCATATATTCTGGATATCAGCCCTCTGTCAAATGTAGGGTTGGTGAAGATCCTTTCCCAATCTGTAGGCAGTCATTTTGTTCTGATGACAATGTCTTTTGTTTTACAGAAGCTTTTCAGTTTCATGAGGTCCCATTTATTGATTATTGCTCTTAGAGCCTGTGCTGTTGGTGTTCTGTTCAGGAAGTTGTCTCCTGTGCCAATGATTTCTAGGCTCTTCTCCACTTTTTTTTCTAACTGATTTAGTGTATCTGGTTCTATGTTGAGGTCTTTGATCCACCTGGACTTTAGTTTTATGCAGGGTGGTAAACATGGATCTATTTTCATTTTGCTGCATGTAGACATCCAGTTGGACCAGCTCCATTTGTTGAAGATGCTGTCTTTTTTCCTTCTTTGTAAAAAATCAAGTATTCATAGGTGTTTGGGTTTATTTCTGGGTCTTCTCTTCAGTTCCACTGATCCACCTTTCTCCTTCTATTCCAATACCGTGCCATTTTTATTACTATTGCTCTGTAGTACAGCTTGAGATCAGGGATGGAGATACCTCCAGAGGAGCTGTTGTTGTACAGGATCGTTTTGGAAATTCTGGGTTTTTGTTTCTCGATATGAAGTTGAGATTTTTCTTTCAAGGTCTGTAAAGAATTGTGTTGGTATTTTAATGGGAATTGCAGTCAATCTGTAGATTGCTTTTATCAGAATGACTGTTTTCACTATGTTAATCTTACTGATCCATGAACACGGGAGATCTTTCCATCTTCTGAGATCTTCTTCAGTTTCTTTCTTCAGAGACTTGAAGTTTTTTTCAAACAGGTCCTTCACCGGCTTGGTTAAAGTCACCCCAAGGTACTTTGTTAAATCAGTGTCTATTGTGAAGGGTGTTGTTTCCCTGATTTCTTTCTTGGCCCTTATGTCTTGGGTCTACAGGAGGGCTTCTGATTTTTTTGGGTTAACTTTGTATCCTGCCACTTTGCTGAAGATTTTATCAGCTGAAGGAGTTCTCTGGTTGAATTTTTGGGGTCACTCAGGTATACTATCATATCATCTGCGAATAGTGAAACTTTGACCTCTTCCTTTCTGATTTGTATCCCCTTGCTCTCCTTTAGTTGTCTTATTGCTCTAGCTAGGACTTCAAGTACTATGTTGAAGAGATATGAAGAAAGTGGGCAGCCTTGCCTTGTCCCTGATTTCAATGGGATTGCTTTAAGTTCCTCTCCATTGAGTTTGATGTTGGTTGTAGACTTGCTGTATATTGCCTTTACTATGTTTAGGTATGTGCCTTGTATTCCTGATCTCTCCAAGACTTTAAACATGAATGGATGTTGGACTTTGTCAAATGCTTTTTTAGCATCTAAGGAGATGATCATGTGGTTTTTCTCCTTCAGTTTGTTTATATGGTGGATTACATTGATAGATTTCCGTATACTGAACCATCCTTGCATGCCTGGGATGAAGCCTATTGGTCATTCATTTAATTCATAATTAACAATAATTTAATATAAGCTTCAGACACATGATAACTTCTCTTTATTCTGAGGTCTGGTAAAAAATTATCTGGCATTTTCCTGTGCTTTTTCATTTGAGAAACAGAAGTTTTCCAAAAAGACAAACAACATGAAACCATGGTTATCTTGTTTCTGATGAAAAAACTCATTTGTTGAACATTAAGGAAATCTAGCCAGCTGCAGGTGCCTCAGCGGCTCCCAGCATCCACGTGGTAGCTCACAGGCATCCAAGGATTCCTAAGGGATTTGATTCTCTCTTCTGACCAGCTCAGTGCCGGGCACACCATGGTACACAGTATACATGTCAGCAAAGCACTCACATACATAAATAAGTGTACAATTATAATGCAACGCCTTTAAAAGTATCCTGTATGCTCCAAACAATGTAGCTTCTGTCTCAGAGAGGAAACCTGAAATCTAGCCATTTCTCTGAATCCATTTAAAAATGTTCAGTTCACATCGCTCCATTATTAGTACTCTCTCCCATTGCATGAGAGAACATATCCATGTTTCTGGAGCCTTCCTGACTGAATCACCGGCTATTGTATATGCTGTGAGTTTCTAGAATTTTTCACCCGACTATTGACAAATAGGTAATAGTAATACAATCATTACATCCATTATGTAAGAGTTATAAATCTGATACCACCAATGATCTTTTAAATGCTGACCTTTTAAATGCTACTGAAAATACGGAAGTCTTGGACATGCAGTGACCCTCAGAAGAGTGAAAGTAACTAAGTTGGAGTTCAGAGAACATGTTCATGTTGTTCAGACTTTCTCATGCATCTGAAAACAATGTGTGGGGACATTCTATTTTCATATATTTATTACAATTTATTCACATTGTATCCCAGCTGTATGCCTCTCACTCATTCCCTCCAAACCTTCCCTCCCTCCCTCCTCTCCTCACATGGCTCTCCCCCAGTGTACTGATAGTGGAGGTCCTCCTGTCTTTCCCTCTGAATCTAGCCTTAACCGGTCTCATCAGGACTGGCTGCATAGTCTTCCTCTGTGGCCTGGTAAGGCTGTCCCCCTCTCTCAGGGGAAGGTGATCAGAGAGCAGGCCAATCAGTTCATGTCAGAGACCGCCCCTGTTCCCCTTACTAGGCCACCCACTTGGAAACTGAGCTGCCATGGGCTACATCTGAGCAAAGGTTCTAGGTTATCTCCATGAAGGGTCCTTGGTGAAAGGAGGAGATGGAAAGACATGGACGGGACAGGAGCTCCTCAAGGGGAGCAAGTAAACCACACAATCTGGGCCCAGGGGTCTTTTCTGAGACTGATACTCCAACCAAGGACATTCTTAATTAATTAATTCGTTTATTCAATTTACATGTTGGTCATAGCCCACTCCTGTCTCTCCTCCCAGTCCCATCCTCCCTCCTGAAACACCACTTCCCCTTGTCTGAGGAATTGGGGAGCACCCTACCCATACACTCCAAGTTCTCTAGAATCTAGAATGTGGTACATTCTTGATTATTCAAGTGTAAAGTTAAACCAAACTACTATGATTTTTCTACAATGTTTCTTTTTAGCATTTTAGTGTATTGGATAATACCCAGGGTATAATCTATCTGCACATCTGATGTTTTGTTGTTGTTGTTTTGCTTTTAATGGCAAAGAGTATTGCTATTATGTCCAGGAAGGTAAGGGTCTGTCTCTCAGTCATCACTAAAATCCTCACTGTCAGTATAATCTTCACTGTCATTATAATCAGTGCTGAAAATACAGGCATAGGCAAAAAAAATAAAATGGTCTTTTTTTTTTTCAGTTTATTTATTACATCTCATTCCAGCCTGATCCCAGGCCCCTTCCTTCTGGTCTTCCCCTCTCACCTCCTTCTTTGTATTATCCCCTCTCATTTTTCTCAAAGGAGGGGGGAACCCTAAGAGCCATCAACGATCCAAACACCGCAAGTTCTAGTCCACAGATTGTTGGAACACAGTTCAAGAACGGAGATGTACAAAGGAAATTCTGAAAGATTGTGAAACAACATCAAGGAAAAAGACTAAAGTCTTGAAACCTCAGTTTCCTTGAAAGCACTGAATTGTTCTTGAATGTGTTTTCACTCCCCTCCCAGGTGTGGCAGATAGGAGGGAATTTCTGTGAACTGTTGTTACTCACAGGCCTCTATTGAAAAACATGTTTTGACCACATGCATCTTGTCCTTGTGTTGTAGACTCTACCCAGGTGACTCCAATTCTCTGGATGAAATTGGATATTTCGTGCAACTTTCATCTGCCCCACTTTTAGGGTTCACTCTCTTAAGAGCCATGCCCCCAACTAGAAAGTTAAACAAGTGCTGTGTGTCCAGGATGATAAATGTGTTTTGTATAGCAAACAGCATCAATCTGACCACTGTCAGAAAGAACAGCAACTGGAGGAAGGAGAAGCCATTCCACTTCAGTGCTCCTGAGGACACTGTCCTCATACTGTGAATGGAAATGGGTTCTTTATGAACGTGTCGGGCATCATGAGAGTGGAAAAAATTGTACAAAGCAGTGTTTGACATGGCTCATAGAATTACTTTCAGAGTGCCAGCCCACAAACCATATAAACATCTTTTCTTTTTATTATATAGAAGGGGTGTGAAATATTCACACTGATTAATATAAATGAGGGCAAATGAAGAAAGATTCTTCTGATGTAAGGATGTTGGTGATATCAAGGTTGAAACTGGTAGGCTTTAAAGCTGTCAAAGGGGAGAACAGCAAAAGCCCCTCCCCCCCGCAAACACACAGTGTAGTATGGTCCTGTGTTCTCCAAACAAAGTGAAAAGTTTACACTTTTCTTCCCAACTTTTATGAGTTCTCTGTTGCTCAAGCTTGCCTTATCAGAGTATCCCAGAGAGAGTCCTAATGCTCTAGGGTGTGCATTGTACTGTCTCCTGAACCACATGGAAATAATATACAGCAGGCATGCTAAATCACGTCTGCAGGTTTGCTCACACGAGTTACCATTAGTTTCATATTTATATCATCTTTCCACAGGACATAAGATCCCACATGACGTTATTATGAGCAACACCTGAAAAACCTTCAATAGACGGGAAAGAAATTTCTCAGCTTTTCCATCCGTGCCTGGGGTGTATGTCAATCATCTCAAGTCATATGATCAGAGGTGCTTCATCTTAAAGCCCAGACACTCTGTAAGAAACCAAGAGCCGAGCAGTGAGTTAATGCTTCCTTGAAGGACCCTTTCTCAGTTCCCACTTCAACTCTGCATAATATATCAATACTGGGTGTCATTTTCTTTTTTGGGAAAGGTCAATGTAGACAACAAAAACATACTGCAATATAGCCCAGGTCAGGCTTACGAGCACTCTAAATTGTGATGTCCAGACTTAGCTTGTTTTTAGGGAGAACTTTTAAAAATTAAATTATTTTTTAATTAATTACAATTTATTCATTTTGTATCCCAGCTGTAGCCCCCTTCCCTACTCCCAATCCCATCCTTCCTCCCTCTTCTCCTCCCATGCCACTGCCCCAGTCCACTGATAGGGGTGGCCCTCCTCCCTTTCTATCTGAACTTATCCAATTAGGTCTCATCAGGGCTGGATGCATTGTCTTTCTCTGTGGCCTGTTATGGCTGCTCCCCTCTCAGGGATGGTAATCAAAGAGCCAGACACTAAGTTCATGTCAGAGAAAACCCTTGTTCCCGTTACTAGGGAACCCACTTGGACACTGAGCTGCCATGGGCTACATCTGTGCTGGGGTTCTAGGTTATCTCCATGTATGGTGCTTGGTTGGAGTATGAGTCTCAGAAAAGGCCCCTGGGCCCAGACTTTTTTGGCTCTGTTGCTCTCCTTGTGGAGTCTCTGTCCTCTCCAGGTCTTTCATCTCCCCTTCTTTCATAAGATTTAAGGAAAACTTTTCAATTCATTCCTTCAAGCAGATAGTCAACATAGGGTGGAATGCCAACACACTAGGTACACAAAATTGTGTGTGCATGCACCTTTTGTCCCATGACAATATGATTCATAAGAACTGGATCCTCATTCATTGTTTTCATGATCAGAGCTAAAATACCCTAATAACTTCAGGTAGACAAACCTGTAGTGAATGCTATACAGAAAAGTTAAATGTATGGGATTGAAGATAACTTTTTTTTTCTGGGCTTGAAAAGAAATGGCCTTAGGCTCCTAACCCGGTCTCTAATCTCATTTGAATTCCCACAACAAGGATGTTTCACGTATGTCTTTTAAACCTGGCTCTGGACACTAAATGGAACTAATATTGATGCACTGGATCCATTGAATTAATTTTTTCCAAATTATAATATACTTATATTATTTATTCTCCTTTGCTGTCCTTTTTCCACTCCCCCATGTACTTCCCTCGATTGCCTCTAATTTCTTGTCTTCTTTAAAAATAGTTGCATATGTACATGTATGCGCACATGTATATATGCACTCATGCTAACCCACTCCCACATATTACTCAGTCTATATAATACTACTTGTGTGTTCAGGCCTGACTATTTTGTGTTAGACAGCCACCAATATTTTCTACTCTTAAGGACAGCTATATTTTCTTTTATTACTATTTTTTTACTCCTAATGCATTTGTTCTAAGTAACTTATTTAAGATTTCAAGTTGGTCTCATATTCTAAGACAAATCTTAGAAGAGCAAAAGAAATATTTTTTAAAAGATCTATTTATTTATCTATCATTTCTGTAAATGAGTGCTCTATCTAAACGTATGCCTGCCTGCCAGAAGAGGGAAACAGATCATAGTATAGGTGGTTGCTAGCCACCTTGATGTTGCTGAGAATTGAACTCAGGAGTTCTGGAAGAAGAGCTAGTGCTTTTTAGTGCTGAGCCATCTCTCCAGGCCCCATAAAGAAACTTTGATCTCAGATTTGAAATAATACTATGGGAACAAGGGTCTAGAGTCTGGCAGACAAAAGCATTCATGCATATTTTCTAACGAAGGGCACATGCTGATGATTAAAGAAATTTGACTCAGAAAAAAAAAAGAGTGGGAAGAGATACACTGTGACATTTGAGGACAATAGAAAACTTTCTAATATGAAGACCTATAAAGGTAGCTATGGGAAAGAATATAACCACCGAAGCAACTGACTATACAAATAAGTCAGGAAGCTGGTTCAAGTACATCATGATGCAATGCGGTAGTTATCCAGTATTGTCTTGTGAGAATTCCAACTAGGCAAAACACAGTTCATACCTCTAACATCAGAGAGAGTATAGAGTATAAGAAAAAAGAATATCTACACAATCAGGACGACTAATCAATTTTAGCATGTGAGGAATGTTCTATTACAAATAATGTATTTGTTCATGACAAAAGGCACTTCCTGCAATTGGAATTCTGTTTTGTATTTTTAAAGGTTGTATAAACTACACTACTCCATGTAATAATCTCATTCTGTCTTTAGATGTGAAGGAAGAAAACACAGCCTTACATAATTTTGCTGTTCCACAAGGGCTCTGTACCCACCATGACAAAGTGTGTACAGCCCAGGCATTTGAGAAGCAAGGAAAATTGTTTGGGAAAGATCTGATTGCCAGTTATGGGGATGGCGATCTGCCCAAGGCAATTGTGGTAGGTCTTACAAGGTTCTTTTCTGGCTCTCTTAAGGATAAGATCTGCTTCTTAAATACCACCTCCCTAGCCTTCAGTTCTGTCCTCAAATGGAGAAACAATTGTGATTCAAAGCATTGGCCTCACCTGAAAACAGGTATTGGGAAAGTTGGGTTTAATCACTTTTCTATAGTGGATAATCTGTTAAGAAAATGTTGCCTGGGTTTTCAGAGTTATCATTATGAGTTCAATAAGAGATGGAGGCACAGAAGCAGTTCAAGGTCCTCTTCATCCATGCCAGCTTTTGCATTGTACCTGTGAGCACAGTTGCTCTGGTTCCTAAGAAGCCAATAGTGCCCTGTGCTGTAGATGGAATGACACGTAATTTCCTTTCTTCCTCTCAGGACATGCTGTCCCTCATCACCAAAAAGGCTGAACACTGAGGGTGTTTTTATGATATCACCTAACATGACATCATGCCAAATCCTAAAAGAAAAATTTGGATCATGGATAGCATGTAACCCTAAGCAACAAATATGTTCTTGTGGTCGCATCTGTCCTAAAGGTAGAGAGAGTCCTTGTGACATCCACCCTCAGGCTTCCTCTAGGTCTGTATGAGTAGTTTCCTTCATAATGCATTTTCTAAGTGATAGTAGATACAAGTAGTAGAAATCTGGTAAGCTCAAAGGTTCCCCTGATGTTCGCAACAAAAGAAATAAGGATTCCAGCATGAAGCAGCCATCATAAACTTCAATGTAATGAAGAATATTCCATCCTCCTCATGGGGCACGTATTATTTCAAAATAGTAACAGTTTGTGGAATGTCATTTCATATACAAATATGTCACCTAGTATGCATGCCTAGTCACATGCCTTTGGTACCACTGTTCTTCATTTTCTGTCACTCACTAGTTTATTTCTGAGAGGCAGGTTTTTCTTCCTCAGTAAACAGCATGTATGTCTTTCACGTATATCTTCATTACATAGCCCAGTAAGACTGCATGATCTCTCTCTGTCTTTTTTTTACACACATACACACACACACACACACACACACACTACTAGTACCCAAATACAGGTCCTCATGACAGTGAAACAGGCATTCTTAATCACTGAGATATCCCTTCAGCTCCATAAAATGATATTTGTATTTTATTTTTAAAATTAAAATTCAATTACAACATCTCATTTCTTCAAATTCTGGGTTCCAAGGTTCTTTCCTCACATCCTTCCACTTCCTTTCAAATACATGGCCCATTTCCTTTAATTGTTATTAGTATATAAATACATATAAATCCATTATATGTTCAAACATCTTGATGAGTCCCCTCATGGTTGCTAGTAGATGGATTATTTCTGAGCTAACCATTTGGTATTGGATTACCAATTAGGGGATTGTCTTTGGGAAAGACTGTCTCACACTCAATAGTATTTATGTGCATATAGTTTGGCTTCCTGACATTTCCTCATCCAACTAGCTTGGATGATGTTTCTGTCATGGACTGTTGAAGAAACCATAATGTCGGACTATCATGACTGAAGCTTGCTCCTCATTTCTACAAGACCCAGATATAAGGCAGAATATCTGATCCTCTGCTTTACAGTCTCTGAGCCTTAACTAAAGTTCCATGAGCCCACTCTTCAGGAGTTACCTTGCATATGTGTCCATTGGGCTATGAACCACGGGAACATTTGTTCTCTGTATTTTGAACAGCTATGGTTTCCTGTAATAGTCTCATTCCATTGCAAAGAGAAGCTTTGATGAAGGGGCAAGAGTTACATTATCTGTGAGTGTTAGCTTAAATATTTAGAACAAGACCTTCTCCTCTAATAGGCATGGCCTTAGTTGCAAGGTTTCCAGCACCAGGCATGATTTTCTGCTGCTGAGAAATCACACAATTACTTATCACACTTGTCATTGTTGTGGGTCATAGGTGCAGTTGTGTAGGATTACTGTTTCCTGTCCCCAGCCCCTACTGTAGCTTGCATAGCACCTTTGAATATTGTTAGACCTAGACCTCAGGGAGGAGCTTTACATGTCAGACCCAGCATATATCTTCCATCTCCTAAGTCTGAAGTGCACGGTGTCTTCTGCAATGGAGACTATCTTCAACTCTTGTAAGGTAACCCAGGGTAGCAACAAATGGCATGTGTACTTAGGAGACTCTCTTAGACTCCTTTGATCAACAGGTTTTTCATGCCTGGTTCTGGGATATTTATTAGTCTTTGTCCATTGTGTGGAGCATTGTTAGCCCAAATTTTAATTTCTATGTTTACTGATTACAAATAAACTTAAGTGATTTATATGCTAGTTTGCTAAATAAAAATATGATTTTTAAAATAATTTTTCAAACAAGCTGTGTGGCTTTTGCCTGCTCACTTTCTTTCCTCCTGTATTTATGTCTCTCCTTCCTCCTCGATTAAAACTGTGCCTGCTCAAGTTTAAAATGTATAGATTTTTAAACAATAAGTAAAAGGGGTATTTTTTGTAATTAATTGTATAGGTTTTTTTGTAATTATTGTATAATCAAAACCAACTGGAGCGCTTACAAACAGCTCTATTCACTTACTGACCATAGCTGTTCCTATCTTCAAACACTTTTACTTTAGGGTTTGTCTGAAAAGATGACTCGATCTGTGTTTCCTTCACTGGAATGAGCTGTTAATTCTATTTAGCTGTTTGTCATGTCACAGAAGAAACATTTTCTGCATGTAGTCACTTTGGATGGGTTTGCTTTCTAATCTCATTGACAAAGACCAATTTGAATTTTGATTTCTGAAAATTAAAATTGATTCATGCAAAAAGGGTTACAGAATAATAAAAACAAATTGTATAAATATCTTGAAGAGAAAACATTACAAGAAGGAACAATTCATACTGATGTTTATTAAGAGGTCTTAAATATATTAATATTCATTATGTTTTATATTTTGTGTACATTAACATTTTGCCTTCATATGGAAAGGGTTCTGATCCCCAGAACAGGAGTCACAGAAAGTTATGAGTTGCCATGTGGGTTTGGGGAAGTGAACATGGGTTTTCTAGAAGAGCAGCCAGTGCTCTTACCTGCTGAGCCATCTCTCTAAATCCATATAGTGATACTCTAACGATTACCAACATATCTCTGAAATTAACCATTTCTGGTACACAGTATTGCCATGACCCCCATTATTATATGATTACACGATAAATGGCAACATTTCAGAAACACCTTACAACAGATGAAGTCATCTATCTGATAGGTATATGAAGGACTCAGGCACTGCCTATGTGAGGTACACACTGAGTTGATTACATAGGAACAGCATATATTAACAAACTCTACACTTTCTAAATTTTTTCTCATAATGCCTTGTCACATGCTCAAAAATTAGCTCAACCTACTAATAAAAATGGTGTCAGTACCACATAGAACTGGCCATGTTGAACAATGCAGATTGACAAAGAAGGTTTGGTGCATCTACGTATTTATGATATAAGGGGGTGGTAACTGAGACAGTTTCTTCACTGGTCTATCCCAAGTACTTCAAACCATGCCTGGTACATGGGTCAGCTCTAAACATATTGGAATACTCTAGTGATTACTGAAGTGAAATCATAAAAATAGCTTGGTGCATTTCCTGAAGTTAAATCTGTGAGACCTGTGCAAATGGCATGTATCTAGAAACTGTCAAGGTGTTTTGAAATCTTCTCCCTGTTTTTGGATGACTCAGCAGGAAAGTTCTACGGAGTTTTCCCTAACAAAGAATTATCCATATTGTTGCTGGATCTCCAGGGTTGAGGTCTAACTTGACATTGTTTTTTTCCTGTCCTGAACTCTGAGATCACACACTCATTCCACTCTGCTTTCCTATGGATCACAAAGTGTCACATTCCCAGGTATCTGGTATTTATTTACAATTATTATGAAAAGATACACATTCCATTTCCTCCTCCATTTATAGGGTATCACTAGAACCGTTTCCTCTCAAAGTATAAAGCATAAGCCTTTGCTTATGAGCACATGGGCACATGCAGTTAGATCTCTTGATGCAGAACCATTAAGGTTAGAAGCAAAAACCTTTGACCTGCAGAATTTAACATAATTTGTCTGTTCATGCCATTTAAAAACAGGAGTTGAGCTGAGGTATTGATCCCTTCAGTGTGTGCTAGTTGGCTCAGCTGTCCAATTGAGGCCCTTTGAGCCAAGAGGATATCTCTCTGCAATCCCAGCACTACTGAACAATCTGCTTTTAGGTTTCTAGTTTTGATGGGCAAAACTTAAGCTACATGTCAATGAGGTTTCAACCTAGTGCACAGGTTGAGAGCTATGGCAAAAGTTTTAACTAAACATCATGTATATGTTAAAGTAGTTTGAGTAATTTTTTGATTCATATTTTAACACAAAATATTTCATTTCTATGTATATAACGAGTTTTTTTTTTCAAAATATTGAAAACAGACTCCTGACATTGCGACTATATGACGATTGACTTGGTGTCCTGGATCATGTCAAAAAGAGGAGAAGTTCGCTGCTGTACAGAGGTAATGCCTTGCTAATTTCTTAAACAACATCAGAAAAGTAGATACAGTGTTTGCTTAGGCACATTAGAGTCTATATCACAGAACTACTTAGTAAAATTGTTTACCGACAATAAAACTGTCACTTGTTCACACACAAGAAAGACATTTTAAAAAGAGACCTATGTTGAGGCACAGTGTCCTGCGCTCATGATCTCAGGAGTCATAGAGCAGTTAAATTTGTCTTTTTACTGTTTGTTTGTTTGTTTCCAATATCTGTATTTGCAGAAGGAATATCATTGAGAGCATGGCTGTAAGCAGGGAGACAGGTATAGTCCAAGGTAGTGCTCTTAAAATCCTTGCTTGAAGTCTATAGAGCCACTGCACTATCATGCCTGCCAAGAGAGAAGGCAAGAGCGAATAGCAACTTCTCTCTTTGCTTAAATAATATTTTATTTTTACATTAATTACAGCTTATTCACTTAGTATCCCAGCTGTCACCCACCTCCATCCCCTCCCAATCCCACCTTACCTACCTCTTCTCCACCCATGCCCCTCCCCAGCCCACTCGTAGGGGCGGTCCTCCTCCCCTTTCCTTCTGATCCTAGTCTATCAGGTCTCATCAGGAGTGGCTGAATTCTTCCTCTGTGGCCTGGTAAGGCTGCTTCCCCATGAGGGGGAGGTGATCAAAGAGCAGGCCAATCAGTTCATGTCAGAGACAGTCCCTGTTCCCATTACTAGGGTACCCACTGGGACACTGAACTGCCATGGGCTACATCTGTGCAGGGGTTCTAGGTTATCTCAATGCATAGTACTTGGTTGGAGTATGAGTCTCTGTGTTTGACCCCTGTGTTCAAATTTTTGAATATGAATCTATTTCCATTTTTCTCCATGTCGATATTCCAGTTAGACCAGTACCATTTGTTTAAGATGTTATCTTTTTCCATATCATGGTTTTGGCATCTTTGTCAACAATTATGTTTCCATAAGCATGTGAGTTTATTTCTTCTATTTGATTCCACTGATCCACCATTCTGTTTCTATGCCAGTACCAAGCAGTTTTTATTACTGTTGCTCTATATTACAGCTTGAGATCAGGGATGGAGATACCTCCAGAAGATCTTTTATTGTAGAGTATTGTTTTACGGATTCTCGGTTTCTAGTTTTTCCAAATGAAGTTGAGAATTTTTCTTTTAAGATCTGTAAAGAATTGTTTTGATAATTTAATGGGAATTTCATTGAATCTGTAAATTTCTTTTGGTAAGATGGCCATTTTTAAAATGTTAATCCTGCCAAGCCATGAGCATGGGGGATCTTTCCATCTTTTGATATCATCTTCTTTTTCTTTCTTCAGAAACTGAAATATTTATTCACACAAGTCTTTGACTTGCTTGGTTAGAGTTACACCAAGGTACTTTATGTCCTTTGTGGCTTTTGTGAGAAGTCTTGGTTTACTAATTTCTTTCTCAGCCCATCTGTCTTTTGTATACAGGAAGGCTACCAATTTTTTTGAGTTGATTTTGTATCCAGCCACTTGGTTGAAGGTGTTCATCAGCTGTAAGAGTTCCTTGGTAGAATTTTTAGTGTTCAGTTCAGAAGTTGGTCTCCTGTGCCAATGAGATGAAGCCTCTCCCCCACTTTTTCTTCTAATAGGTTTAGTGTGTCTCTTTTCATTATGAGGTCTTGTATCTACTTGGATTTTGGTTTTGTGCAGGGCGATAAATATGGATCCATTTGCATTTTTCTACATGTAGATATCTAAATTTGGTGAACTATTCCAAGAACATTCCTACTTTGATTTTTTCCTCATAAAACCATGAATAAGATGCAATTACTCTGTTCTCATTCTTCATTTTAACAAATTAATCAGTAAAATTAATTGTTTGAAAATAACTTGTCTTTGTGTTCAGCCTTTCTAGAACAACTACCACACATGAATGCCCTTCTCTCCCCATACAACTTTTCCGGATATTACACAAAATTTAGAAAAGAATTTGGTGACTGACGATCATTTAGCTGCTTGCCTAGTCCCAATTTTGTTCTGGATGCCTTGTTAAGATTTGGAGATAATATTGCCAGAAAGGTAATGAGACATATATTTTAGGCATAGGCTAAACAATGCTTTACAAAGAGAAAGGAACAGAGGATTATCCTGATAATCTGGTTTGGTTTGGTTTGGTTTGGTTTGGTTTGGTTTTTAAATAAATACCCTTGAATTATATTCCACTGGGGAGGAAGAATCGTTGGTTCATTTTAAGTAATTAAACTGAAAGTGGGTATTTGAACTCAATGATTCTGTTCTTTGTCAATAAGGATTTAAAATATCCTATCCTTAAGCTAACCCACTGAGAGCAAATATTGTGAAATGATGCAAACACATGAGTGCTGGGTCCAGCAATCAAGACTGAATCCTGATGTCATCACTGAGGAATGTGTGAACTTCTCCTTGATTCCAAGATGGTTTCCTCAACTAAACAAAGGCAATATGGGTGGCTTTTTTTTTAAACAGATATGGTTGTTATTAGGCCTGATAGTGTGATTAGTTAGTTGCTAATTATGGATGGTTTAGAGAAATTCTGGTGTACCTGTTATTATGGTATGCACCTTTCATATACAATAATTCAATACGGGAATTTATAGAATATAGCTCTCAAGTGGTTATTTTGATTCTCAGTATTTATGTTTCTGAGTTACTATTAATTGACCAATCACTTTTGGACCTATAAGGAGTACATCTAGGATAGTATATCTCAGAAAATCTTTTCCTCATGTTGTGCAGAATGAAAGGACAGGAGAAAAAGATAGGGTCCCTAAGAGCTGGCACTGCAGAAACAATTATCCAGGCCTCCCCAGAAAGTCCTTATTTCAAATGCCTCTCAATATAAAGGGCCTGAGGGTGAAGCCCTTAACATTGCATCTGCACTGAGCAATCAGAGACTCATGGCTGCTGCTGCTCAGTTGGTTTTGCCTGTGTCTTCCTTTTCAGCACCTAACGGGAACTTTCAATAGGACGGTGCCCACATTCAGAGGTGCTGCATCCTTTGCTGAACTGTGTGTGTCTATGAGCATCCTTTCCCAACATGCTCAGCCACTGGGTAATAAGTGGTATTAAAATTGCTCAGGTTGACAGTATATACTCGCATCGCAATGGAAACTGGAAATCGTGCTGTTATATAGCATTGCACTGTGATGATCGTATTTTAACATCTGATCTCAAAACCAGCTTTTAAATGTCTAACAGAAAATCCCCCCTTTATCCTAATACAGCTGACCCTTTCTCAGAATTTTGCACTGCATACTTTTAGCCCCCAAGACTCATATATCAAATGTGATTTCAAACCATGCAAAATGACAGAGACCCTCTGTTTTTGCCCTGTTTCTATCACAGATTTCTCTGGTAACCTTCATGATTAAAAACTCGCCGAAAACATTTGGAGAGGACGAGGTTTTAGATTTTGAAACCTCATTGTTTTACCCACATGGGAAGAAGGCTTCATGTTCACTGAAAAATCTCTCTGACGTTGGTGGCATAAAGGAACTAGAAGAACCATCCAACTGCTCTCACAGTTGGATGACATGCCCCACAGAGAATGACACAGTGCCCAGAAGTCCAACTGCTCCTATTGTCAATGAGGTGATTATAGGTAAGTGTAGAAGTTCAATTATTTTTAGTTTTTTTTCACCACTTGTTTTCATTCTTCTTCACAAATGGTCACAATACTGAAGTACAGACAATGATAATCATAATGCTGCTGCCAATATTATAAATAGGGAATTATAAATTAAAACATTTTCTGGTTTAAAAATAAATATGGTCGTCAATGCAGCTCTGCAGGTCTCTAGTAGCGTGGGTCTCTGCATTCCTGACGGTGCTCCCCTTTATCCACTATCCCAGGTCCTCCATGTCTGCCTGTTCTTCCTCCCATGGAAGTTACAGGAGGTCCCCCAGGACCAAATCATCTTCCTCCATAAATGTCACCTCTGTCCAAGCAAAGGCCCCAACAGAAGTCACCACTTTCTCCACCTCTGCCACATCTGAACAGTCCTCCAGGTCCACCAGGGTCCATAAGTCCACCTCTTCTTCCTGTCATGCCATCAGGTCCACAGTCACCATCTGGGTGTGGGAAGGGTGACAGAGGAAGGCCTTGGTCTTTGGAGCCTTGCACTGATTGCATTCTCTTCTCCAGACAAAGTTCTGGTTTCCAGAGCCCAGACTGGGACACCGCCAGTCTCCAGCTCGGAGCTGGAGGGTTCCCTCTTGAGCTCTGTGGCCCTTTCACGGTGAAGCCTCCTCTGTCTCCTCCACAGCCTCTCATTTGGCCCATGGGTCCTCCAAGACTTCCTTAGCCACCAGGATCTCCACAGTATCATTGCTTGATTCTAATATCTTTATGCTTTGCTTTCAAAGCAAAAAGTGGAATTTACTGATTAGACCTAAAAGAATGAGCTATATGCAACGAGCTATCCAGTGCTTCATCATGCAATCTCGTTTTTACAAATGTTACATTGTTATTTTCTATGTATTTGTGGTGATGCAGAAGGAATGCATGCTATAAACTGAAAAGAACATTCATCGCTTAAGTAGTTCAATTATGATATACAATGATTGCCCTGTTTCCTTAGATTCTGAGAAACCTGACAAAATATCATTCATAAATCTGATGGCTACATCTGGATCTGATAAGAGCAATGAAAATGCACATAACTCCACCAGCACCCAGTGAATAAGATATCACTGAGCTTTCTCCCTGTCCACCAGGACCATTTGTGGGACATCTACTTGGCAAGTCTCTCACAAGCATTTGTAAGGATGGCAACCTGTCCCCTTTATACTTGTAAGTTAATTTTGGGTCTCTATAGCTGTGCTGTTTCACATATTTCCTAGGGAATCTGTGTTCTCAGTTAATGATTTTATCAAACACATGAATGTTTAGGTAGCCTATCCACAACAGTGGGATCCTTTTAAAGTAGTGCCTCCCAGCAATGAATCCCAGTGAAATTTGAGTCATGTAATTAAACAAAAGTGTAAAACAAATGCACAGTATTCCCAAGTTTCCTACTGATTTCAGCAAAGATCCAAACCAGCCATCTTGGAGGAAATGGGTCTATGCATGTGAGTCCCCTCTGAGTCCCCAACTGCCAACTCTTCCAGCTTCCTTTAACCTGCATATTATTCTGGAGTCTCCTGTAATAGCGTTGCCTCTGGGATCATTCAGTCTTACAATTCAATGTCTCTAGAGAGCTTTTTTTTTCTTTATCAGGGAATTAAGTATAAGCACTTTTCTTTGCTATATATTAATCCTTTCATCCTAGAAAAATATTTCAAAGCCACCTAATATGACTCGATCTGTTTTTCAAAAAGTTATTAAATTGCCATTGAGAATGTATATATTTACAGTCCAGCAAGCATTTTAAAACTATACGGCAGCATGTCAACAAGATTATCATGTCAGACACATGATAATTACTGCACATACCTTGAGTGTTTTACAGCAAACTCTTCTGTTAACCATGACTATAATCATTCCAAACTCGAAAATAGCGAGAATATTGAGTAAAGCTGTGGTAGTCATTTTTACATAGTGAAACCATGGAAGAGGAATTAAAATCTCCCTGGGTTTTTACTGGGACAACATCTTTTTACATTGATAGCTGAAACTAAAAATTCTCAGGTGAAGGAAATGAAACTCTCTATACCTAAAAGGCAAAATCTTTCATGAAAAGACAAAAGTGAATAAACCGTAATTAATATAAAAAATAAAAATCTAATTAAAAAAATATTTACAGCAGGACCCAGGACTGACAAGATGTGTTTGAGTCCCCGAAAGGGAATTATCCCAATAGTAACTGAGCACCGCATGCTTGGGATTGATATTCTGAGAGGAGAAGGAAACAGAAAAATAGGACCCATCACCAAAATTATGTAGGAACTTAATTGTGATTCAATGCCAAGGTGGATCTGATCCCAACAAAACCTTAGTGTTTAAAATTGGAAAAAATGGATTAGGGAGAAAATATATTCATAAGTAAAAAATAAAAAAGAGAGAGAGAGAGAGAGAGAAAAAGAAAAAATACAAAATTTTCTTCATTCCTCTCAGTTGTAGTCATTGACCTATAATTTCTGTTACTGTGGTTCACAGTAAGAAACACATTCATTCTTCAAACTTTTTTTTTGATATTTTTATTTTTTTATTTTAAATTTTTATTTTTTGTATTTAATTACAGTTTATTCACATTGTATCCCATCTGTAGCCCCCTCTCTCATTCCTCCCAATCCCACCCTCCCTTCCTCTTCTTCTCCTAAGCCCCTTCCCTAGTCCCGTGATAGTCAAGGTCCTCATCCCCTTCCATCTGGCCCTAGTCTGTCAGGTCTCATCAGGACTGTCTTCTTTTGTGGACTGGTAAGGCTGCTCCCCCCTCAGATGGAGTTGATCAAATAGCCAGCCCATGAGTTCATGTCAGAGATAGTCCCTGTTCCTATTACTAGGGAACCCTCTTGGACACTGGCTGCCATGGGCTACATCTCTGCAGGGGTTCTAGGTTATATCCAAGCATGGTACTTGTTTGGAGTATTAGTCTCACAAAACCCGCTGTGCCCTGATTTTTTGGTTCTGTTACTCTCCCTGTGGAGCTCTTGTACCCTCCAGTTTTTCCTATCTCCTTCTTCTTTCATTAAGATTTCCTGCACTCTGCCTAAAGTTTGGCTAAGAGTCTCAGCATATGTTTTGATACCATGCTGAGTAGAGTCTTTCAGAGGCCCTCTGTGGTAGGCTCCTATCCTGTTCCCTGTTTTCTCCCTCTTCTGATGTCCATCCTCTTTGCCTTTCTGAATGAGGATTGAGTGTCTTTTTTTTTCTTTTTCTTTTTGAATTTTATTTTTTTCTTATCAGTTACATTTTATTAACTCTGTATCTCAGCTGTGTTCCAATCCCTCATTCCCTCCCAGTCCCTCCTTCCCTCCCTCATCTCCACCGTGCCCCTTTCCAAGTCCACTGATAGGGGGGGACCTCCTCGAGGATTGAGTGTCTTAGCCAGAGTCCTCCTTCTTGATTTTTTTCTTTAGGTATACAGATTTTAATATGTTTATCCTATATTATGTGTGTAATTTCCACTTACGAGTGAGTATATAACCTGTGTGTCTTTCTGCTTCTGGGATACCTCACTCAGGATAATCTTTTCCAGTTCCCACCATTTGCTGCAAATTTCATAATTTTCTTGTTTTTTTTTTTTTATTGCTGAGTAATATTCCATTGTGTAAATGTACCACAATTTCTGTATCCATTCTTCCGTTGAGGGGCATCTGGGTTGTTTCCAGCCTCTGGCTATTACAAATAAAGCTGCTATGAAGATGGTTGAGCAAATGTCCTTGTTGTGTACTTGAGCCTCTTTTGGATATATGCCCAGGAGTGGTATCACTGGATCATGTGGTAGCACAATTCCTAATATTCTCAGAAAGTGCCAGATTGATTTCCAAAATGGTTATAGAAGTTTACATTTCCACCAGCAATAGAAGGTTCCTCTTTCTCCACATCCTTTCCAGCATGTGCTGTCACTTGAGATTTTATTCTGAGCCATCCTGATGGGTGTAAGGTGATATCTCAGGGTCCTTTTGATTTTCATTTCCCTGATGGCTAAGGATGTTGAGCACTTCTTTAAGAGTTTCTCTGACATTTGATATTCCTCTATTAAGAATTCTTTGTTTAGTACTGTACTCAATTTAATTGGATTATTTGATTTGTTGCCTTTTTTTTAAAATCTTTTATTTTTTTTATTAATTACACTTTATTCATTTTGCATCCCCCCATGAGCCCCTCCCTCCTCCCCCGCCGATCCCACCCTCCCTCCCCCCTCTGCATGCATGCCACTCCCCAAGTCCACTGATAGGGGAGGTCCTCCTCTCCTTCCTTCTGATCCCAGTCTATCAGTTCCCATCAAAAGTGGCTGCATTGTCCTCTACCGTGGCCTGGTAAGGCTGCTCCCCCCTCAGGGGGAAGTGATCAACGAGCAGGCCAATCAGATTATGTCAGAGGCAGTCCCTCTTCCCATCACCATGGAACCCACTTGGACACTGAACTGCCATGGGCTACACCTGTGCAGGGGTTCCAGGTCATCTCCACAAATAGTCCTTGGTTGGAGTATGAGTCTCTGGGAAGTTCCCTGTGTTCAAACTATCTTGTTCTGTTGCTCTGCTTGTGGAGTTCATGTTCCCTCCAGCTCTTACTATTTCCCACTTCTTACATAAAATTCCATTCACTCTGCCCATCAGTTGGCCATCAGGCTCAGCATCTGCTTTGACAGTCTATACTGCAGAAGCTTTCAGAGGCCCTCTGTGGCAGGTTTCAAGGTTGTTTCCTGTTTTCTTCTGGCTTTCAGAGGCCTTCTGTAGCGGGTTCCGAGGTTGTTTCCTATTTTCGTTTTCTTCTGATGTACATCCTCTTTGCCTTTCAGGATGGGGATTGAACATTTTAGTTAGGGTCCTCTCTTTTGCTTAGTTTGTTTAGATGTACAGCTTTTAGTGGGTTTATTCTATATTGTATGTTTATATGAGTGAGTATATACCGTGAGTGTCTTTTTGCTTCTGGGTCAACTCACTCAGGATGATCCTTTCCAGGTCCCACCATTTACCTGCAAATTTCATGATTTCCTTATTTTTCATTGCTGAGTAATACTCCATTGTATAGATGTACCACAGTTTCTGCATCCATTCTTCAGTTGAGGGGAATCTGGGTTGTTTCCAGCTTCTGGCTATTACAAATAAAGCTGCTACAAACATGGTTGAACAAATGTCCTTGTTGTGTACTTGCGCCTCTTTTGGGTATATGCCTAGGAGTGGTATGGCTGGATCTTGAGGAAGCGCTATTCCTAGTTGTCTGAGAAAGCGCCAGATTGATTTCCAGAGTGGTTGTACCAGTTTACATTCCCACCAGCAGTGGAGAAGGGTTCCCCTTTCTCCACAACCTCTCCAGCATGTGTTGTCCCTTGAGATTTTCATCTTGGCCATTCTGATGGGTGTAAGGTGAAATCTCAGGGTTGTTTTGATTTGCATTTCCCTAATGGCTAATGAGGTTGAGCATTTCTTTAAGTGCTTCTCTGCCATTCGATATTCCTCTGCAGAGAATTCTCTCTTTAGCTCTGTTCCCCATTTTTTAAGTGGATTACTTGGTTTGTTGCTTTTCAGCTTGTTTAGTTCTTTATATATATTGGATATGAGTCCTCTGTCAGATAGAGGGTTGGTGATGATTCTTTCCCAATCTGTAGGCAGTCGCTTTGTTTTGATGACGGTGTCCTTTGCTTTACAGAAGCTTTTCAATTTCATGAGGTCCCTTTTATTGATTGTTGCTCTTAGAGCCTGTGCTGTTGGTGTTCTGTTCAGGAAGTTTTCTCCTGTACCAATGAGTTCTAGGGTATTCCCCACTTTTTTTTCTAGCCGATTTAATGTGTCTGGTTTTATGTTGAGGTCTTTGATCCACTTGGACTTCAGTTTTGTGCAGGGTGATAAGTATGTATCTATTTGCATTTTTCTACATGTAGACATCCAGTTGGACCAGCACCATTTGTTAAAGATGCTATCTTTTTTCCATTGTATGGTTTTGGCATATTTGTCAAAAATCAGGTGTTCGTAAGTGTGTGGGTTTATTTCTGGGTCTTCTGTTCTATTCCATTGATCCACCATTCTGTTTCTATGCCAGTACCATGCAGTTTTTATAACTGTTGCTCTATAGTACAGCTTGAGATCAGGGATGGAGATACCTCCAGAAGATCTTTTATTGTAGAGGATTGTTTTAGCAATTCTCGGTTTCTTGTTATTCCATACGAAGTTGAGAATTTTTCTTTCCAGGTCTGTAAAGAATTGTGTTGGCAATTTGATGGGAATTGCATTAAATCTGTAGATTGCTTTTGGTAAGATGGCCATTTTTACTATGTTAATCCTGCCAAGCCATGAGCATGGGAGATCTTTCCATCTTCTCATATCTTCCTCTAATTCTTTCTTCAGAGACTTGAAATTTTTTTCATACAAGTCTTTGACTTGCTTGGTTAGGGTTACGCCAAGGTACTTTATGTCATTTGTGGCTATTGTGAATGGTGTTGTTTCTCTAATTTCTTTCTCAGCCCTTTTGTCTTTTGTATACAGGAGTGCTACTGATTTTTTTGAGTTAATTTTATATCCGGCCACTTTGCTGAAGGTGTTTATCAGCTGTAGGAGTTCCCTGGTAGAGCTTTTGGGGTCACTCATATATACTATCATATCATCTGCAAATAGTGATAATTTGGCTTCTTCTTTTCCCATCTGTATCCCCTTGATCTCCTTCGACTGTCTTATTGCTCTAGCAAGGACTTCCAGCACTATGTTGAAGAGATATGGAGACAGTGGGCAGCCTTGTCTTGTCCCTGATTTCAGAGGGATTGCTTTAAGTTTCTCTCCGTTCAGTTTGATGTTGGCTATAGGCTTGCTGTATATTGCCTTTACTATGTTTAGATATGTGCCTTGTATCCCTGATCTCTCCAGTACTTTAAACATGAATGGATGTTGGATTTTGTCAAATGCTTTTTCAGCATCTAGGGAGATTATCATGTGGTTTTTTCTTTCAGTTTGTTAATATGGTGGATCACATTGATGGATTTCCGTATATTGAACCACCCCTGCATACCTGGGATGAAGCCTACTTGGTCATAGTGAATAATATCTTCGATGTGTTCTTGGATCCGGTTTGCAAGTATTTTGTTAAGTATTTTTGCATCAATGTTCATAAGGGAGATTGGCCTGAAATTCTTTGTTGAGTCTTTGTGAGGTTTAGGTATCAAGGTGATTGTGGCTTCATAGAATGAATTTGGTAATGTTCCTTCTGTTTCTATTTTGTGGAATAGTTTGAAGAGAATTGGAGTTAGCTCTTCTTTGAAGGTCTGGTAGAATTCTGCGCTGAAGCCATCTGGTCCTGGGCTTTTTTTGGATGGGAGACTTTTGATGACTGCTTCTATTTCTTTGGGGGATATAGGACTATTTAGTTGATTTACCTGGTCCTGATTCAGCTTTGGTGAGTCAAATCGATCAAGAAAATTGTCCATTTCATTTAGATTTTCAAATTTTGTGGCATATAGACTTTTGAAGTAAGTCCTAATGATTGTTTGGATTTCCTCAGTGTCTGTAGTTATGTCCCCCTTTTCATTTCTGATTTTGTTGATTTGGGTGGTGTCTCTCTGCCTTTTAGTTAGCTTGGCTAAGGGTTTGTCTATCTTGTTGATTTTCTCAAAGAACCAGCTCTTGGTTTCATTGATTCTTTGAATTGTTTTATTTGTTTCTAATTGATTGATTTCAGCCCTGAGTTTGATTATTTCCAGCCGTCTACTCCTTTTTGGTGTGTCTGCTTCTTCTTTTTCTAGGGTTTTTAAGTGGGCCATTAAGTTGCTTGAATGAGCTGTCTCGAATTTCTTCTTGAAGGCACTTAGTGCTATGAACTTTCCTCTTAGCACTGCTTTCATTGTGTCCCACAAGTTAGGGTATGTTGTGTCTTCATTTTCATTGAGTTCTAGAAAGGCTTTAATTTCTTTCTTTATTTCTTCCCTGACCCAGCTGTCATTTAGTAACAAGTTGTTCAGTTTCCATGAGTGTGTAGGCTTTTTGCTATTTCTGTTGTTGTTGAAGTCCAGCTTTACTCCATGGTGATCAGACAGGATACAAGGGATTATTTCAGTCTTCTTGTATCTGTTGAGGCTTGCTTTGTGACCAACTATATGGTCTATTTTGGAGAAGGTTCCATGAGGTGCTGAGAAGAAGGTAAATTCTTTTGTGTTTGGGTGTAAAGTTCTGTAGATGTCTGTGAGGTCCATTTGATTCATGACCTCTGTCAGAGATATTGTTTCTTTGTTTAATTTCTGTTTTGTTGACCTGTCCTTTGTTGAGAGTGGGGTGTTGAAGTCTCCCACTATTAATGTGTGGGGATCTATATGTGGTTTAAATTTTATCAATGTTTCTTTTACAAATGTGGGTGCTCTTGTATTTGGGGCATAGATGTTCAGGATTGTGATGTCTTCCTGGTGGAATTTTCCCTTGATGAGTATGAAGTGTCCTTCCTCATCTCTTTTGATTAATTTTGGTTGAAAGTCTATTTTATCAGATATTAGAATGGCTACTCCTGCTTGTTTCTTGGGTCCATTTGCTTGGAAAGTCATCTTCCAACCTTTTACCCTCAGGTAATGTCTATCTTTGTGTCTTAGGTGTGTTTCTTGTATGCAACAGATTGCTGGGTTTTGTTTACGTATCCATTCTGTTAATCTGTGTCTTTTTACTGGAGAGTTGAGTCCATTGATGTTGAGAGAGATTAATGACCAGTGGCTGTTAGATCCTTTGATTTTGATGTTGGCTGTGTTCATAAGTTTGTGTGCTTGGTTGCTTTTTGTTTTGCTGTAGGAAGGTTAATTATTTCCTGTGTTTTCTTGACAGAAGCTAATTTTCTTGGGTTGTATTTTCCCTTCCAGTGTCTTCTGTAATGCTGGATTTGTGTGTAGGTATTGTTGAAATTTGTTTTTGTCATTGAATATCTTGTTTTCTCCGTCTATGGGGACTGAGAGTTTTGCAGGGTATAGTAGCCTGGGTTGACATCTGTGTTCTCTTAGGGTCTGCATGATATCTGTCCAGGCCCTTCTGGCTTTCATAGTTTCTGTTGAAAAGTCAGGTGTGATTCTAATGGGTTTGCCATTATATGTTACTTGGCCTTTTTCCCTTGCAGCTTTTAGTATTTTTTCTTTGTTCTGTATACTTCCTGTTTTGATTATTATGTGGCGGGAGGATTTTCTTTTCTGGTCAAATTTGTTGGGTGTTCTGTAGGCCTCATGTATCCTTATTGGCTTCTCCTTTAACTTGGGGAAATTTTCTTCAATGATTTTGTTGAAAATATTTTCTGGGCCTTGGAGAAGGGAGTCTTCTTTTTCCTCTATTCCTATTATTCTTAGGTTTTGTCTTTTCATATTGTCTTGGATTTCTTGGACGGTCTGTGTCAGGAATTTTTTGGATTTAACATTTTCTTTGACAGATACATCGATTTCTTCCATTGTATCTTCTACACCTGAGATTCTTTCTTCCATTTCTTGTATTCTGTTGGTTATGCTTACCTCTGTAGTTCCTGTTTTCTTCCCTAAATTCTTCCTCTCCATTATTTCCTCCATTTGTGTTTTCTTTAATTTTTCTAGTTCTATCTTCAGGTCTTGAGTTGTTTTGTTTACTTCCTTCACCTGTCTGCTTGTATTTTCCTCTTTTTCTTTTAGTTCCTTCAACTCTGTCTCTTTGATTTCTTTCAGTGATTTAATTATTTCTTCTCTGAAGGCCACAAGCTGTTTGGCTGCATCTTCCCGTATTTCTTCACGGATGGCCCTAATTTGCTTGTCTTTATCTTCCTCCATTTCTTTACGGATAGCCATGATCTGTTTGGTTTTATCTTCCTCTAATTCTTTACGTATTTTATCTGTTTCCTCTATTATTCTCTTCATCAACATAGATGTAAGGTCATCTTCTTGATTTTCTATTATGCTGCATTGTTCAGGGATGTTCGCCCCTGGATGGCTGGGTTCTGGAGATGCCATATTGCTCTGTCTTTTGTTGGTTGAGCCTTTACGCTGACCTCTACCCATTGGGCTGATTTAGGTTTTGGCTGTTAGTTTCTGTGCTTCCTGGAGTCCTGAGGTAGGGAGTATCTCCTTGGCCGGAAGATGATTTTTCCTGAAGGAGTCCTTCTCTGCTTTTTGGTTATGGTCACTGTATGGCCAGTGTTTCTCCGGAGATGCCACTGCTCACCTCAGGTTTATAGCCCTGAGTAGTAGCTGTGGTCTATGTTAGGCAGGGGGTGATCTCCTCTTACCCATAAAATTTCTCAAGACAGCTGCCCCACTGCTGGGTTTCTTGTTATAAATTTAGTGTGCTGCTGCTCACTAAATTTCCATGTACAGTCCTCTTGAAGAAACTGCTGATTCCCTAGCTATGGGGTTTTCTCCCAACAGGGAAACTCAGTCTGTTATCCTGGGGCGCACAGTTCTGTCTGAGAAAGTGGGAGGTGCACTCAGCAAGTCTCTGGGCCAAAGGCTGATTGCTCTGCTCTGGACCTGGAGAATGTGCACCTAGGTTGAGTTGGCGCCTGGGGGCACTGTTCTGGTCTGGAGGCTGGGTGCCTCACTCTGGACCAGAAGCTGTGTGTCTCTGTCTGGGATGGCGGCTGTAGGCACCACTCTGG
The DNA here is from genome assembly GCF_907164565.1 of Psammomys obesus. Taxonomy (NCBI): domain Eukaryota; kingdom Metazoa; phylum Chordata; class Mammalia; order Rodentia; family Muridae; genus Psammomys; species Psammomys obesus. The sequence goes on from NW_026595987.1 coordinate 41,113, forward strand.
TCCAGACGCTGTGGGTGCAGCCCCCTTGAAGGATCAGGGATTCCTACAGTTTTGGCAGTCCAGCCAGGGACAACTGGCCGATCCCTGGCACAGTATCTGAGGGCTGCTGTAATGGCTCTTCGGCTCCTGCAGGTCCGAGGATGCAGCTGTGTGTGTGTCCCAGTGCCCCAGGGGAACGCAACAATGGCGGCAGAGCACAGCGCTTCTGCCTGCACTAGAGTCTGCGTGAGTCCAGGAAGTGTTTTGGGGATGGGTGTCCTAAGCGTTAGAGCTGCTGACCCCCTCCGCTGGGGGTTTCCTCCTGCCAGAGACACGCAGTCTGGTGCCCTGTTGCCCTGGTGCCCACAGTACTATCTGAGGCGGTGAATCACGCGCGCAGGCAGGGCTCTGTGCAGGCAGGCGCCTTTGTCCCTCCCGGCTCTGGGTCCGGGCTGGCTCCTGGGGCACCTGCGGAACCCGAGTCTTTTCCAGGGGATGTCTGGGTAACCTGGGGTCGGTCCCAATTGTTTCCTGCTCCGTGGGGTTATCTCTCGACTGGGAAATCCAGTCTATGGTGTTGTGGGCCCACAGTTCAGTCTGGGACCGTGACCAGATCGCGCTGGCGGGTAGCTCTGGGCTGGCGACCAAACGCCTGGCGGAACGGGGATCTCTTCCGCGGTTTTGCCGGGTGAGTTAAAGCTGATCGAATCCCCCACCGTGGGGTATCCTCTCACCTGAGAAACACAACCACTTGTGTTTTATGGCCGCGAGTTCTGATTGCTGGTCACTGTGCCAATCCTGCTGTGCTGCTCCTCAGAATGAGAGTCCTCCCGGCGCTGCCATCTTGCCCCGCCTCCTTCTCCGATTTGTTGCCTTTTAACTTCATGAGTTTTTATATATTTTGGATACTAGCATTCTGTCAGATATAGTGTTGGTGAAGATCCTTTCCCAATCCGTAGGCTGTCATTTTGTTGTGATGACAGTGTCTTTTGCTTTACTGAAGCTTTTCAATTTCATGAATTCTCATTTATTGATTGTTGAGCTTTTACATTTTTATTTTATTTTTATTTATTACAGTGTATTCACTTTTTATCTCAGCTGTAGCCCCCTCCCTCTTACCTTCCCAACCCCACCCTGCCTCCCTCTTATTTTCTTATGTGCCTCTTCCAGTCCAATGATAGTAGAGGTCCTCCTCCCCTTCCATCTGAGCCGAGTCCATCAGGTTTCATCAGGACTGGTTTCATTGTCTTCTTTTGTGGACTGGTAAGGCTGCTCCCCCCTCAGGTGGAAGTGATCAAATAGTCAACCCATGAGTTCATGTCAGAGACAGCCCTGTTCCTATTACTGGGGAAACCCCCTTGGACACTGAGCTGCCATGGGCTACATCTGAGCAGGAGTTCTAGGTTATATCAAGCATGGTCCTTGTTTGGAGTATTAGTCTCACAAAAACCCCTGTGCCCAGATTTTTTGGTTCTGTTGCTCTCTTTGTGAAGCTCCTGTCCCCTCCAATTTTTCCTATCTCCTGCTTCTTTCATAAGAATCCCCGCACTCTGCCCAAAGTTTGGCTATGAGCCTCAGCATATGTTTTGGTACCCTGCTGGGTAAAGTATTTCGAAGGCCTTCTGTGGTAGGATCCTGTCATTTTCCTTGTTTTCTCCCTCTTCAGCTGCTTATTCTGTTTGCCTTTCTGAATGAAGACTGAGCGTCTTACCCAGGGTTCTCTTTCTTGATTAGCTTCCTTAGGTGTATAGATTTTAGTATGATTATCATAAATTATTTGTTTAATATCCACTTATAACTGAATATGTATCATGTGTGTCTTTCTGCTTCTGGGATAGCTGACGAAGGATGATCTTTTCTAGACCCCCACCATTTGGCTGCAAATTTCATGATTTCCTTGTTTTTAATCTCTGAGTAATATTCCGTTGTGTAAATGTACCACAATTTCTGTATCCATTCCTCCATTGAGGGACATCTGGGTTGTTTCCAGCTCCTGGCTATTACAAATAAAGCTGCTGAGAACATGGTTGAGCAAATGTCCTTGTTGTGTACTTGAGTATCTTTGGGATATATGGCTATAAGTGGGATAGCTGGATTTTGAGGAAGCACTATTCCTAATTGTTTGAGAAAGGGCCTGACTGATTTCCAAAGTGGTTGTACAAGTTTACATTCCCATCAGCAATGGAGTAGGGTTCCTCTTTCTCCACATCCTCTTCAGCATGTGTTGTCACTTGAGTTTTTTATCCTAGGCATTCTGATGGGTATTAGAGGAGAAGGAGGACCCAGGGCAGAATGGCTAAAAATAAATCAAAAGAAGAAATAAAATAGACATCTAAAGGAGATGGCAGAAGGGAACTCAGTGGGAGAAGGGGTGTGGAGGGTGAAGAGTATGGAGATCAGGTGTGGAAAGAGCAGAGTGTGCAGGGGAAGGACTGGGAGAGGAAACAGAAATCATTAGAGGGGCACTTCTGGGGCAAGGGAGGCTCCTGGAGTTTACGGGGTGACCATAACTGACACTCCTAGCAAAGCAGATTAAGGAGCCTGAAGTCAGGTGGGACTTCTAGTGGAGAGAGACTGGGACACCAACAAACCAATAAAAGCTTCTACCCGAAATTTTTCCTGTGTACAAGAAATGTATGAGTAAAGATGGAGTAGAGATTTAGGAAACAGCAAACCAATGACTGACCCAACCTGAGACCCATTCCATGGGAGAGAACCAGCCCCTGTCACTATTAGTGATACTCTGCTATGCTTGCAGACAGGAGCCCACATATCTGTCTCCATCCAGCTGCTGAGGGAAGCAGATGCAGAGACCCACAGCCAAAAAAAATAATTGACTGAGCTCAGGGAGTTTTGTGGCAGAGTGGGAAGAAAGATAGAGGGAGAGAGTGGTCAAGGACACCACAAGAAACCTCACCTGGGAGCAAGGGGAGGGACACACAAAGAGCCTGAGCCACCAATCAGAGCAAGCCCTGGCTGGACCTAGACCCCTACACATGTGCAGCAGATGTGCAGCTTGGTCAGTATACGGGTCTCCTATAGGGCTGGGGCCATCTCTGGCTCTGTTGATCCCTCTGGGTCCCTTTCCCCCAGCTGGGATGCCATCTCAAGCCTCAAAGGAAGAGGATGCCCTGAGACCTACTGTAACTTGATAGGCCAGGGTGGGTTGGTACTCCTTGGAGCCCTCCCCTCCTCTGAGACTATGGACAGGGGGGAAAGGAGAAGGGGTCTGGTGATAAGACTGGGGGGACCAGAAGTAGGGGGCTGGTGTCAGGCCATATAAAGTGGTTGAATGAATGAATAAATGAATGAATGAATGAATGAATGGGGGTGGGGTGGGAAGAACCAAAAATTAAAGAACAAACCAGGGGATCTTGTAGATGTGTGTATAATTAAACCTTAAAAAAAATCTCAAATCAAAATATATTTATTACAAGTATATGTTAAAATATAAAAGAACAAATAAAGCCATTCTCACTTGGGCATCCAGTTGTTTACATGCAGAGATTTTTCCCAAGTAAAGTACTAAAACACAAAATTTACAAATATATTCATATACATACATATATATATTGAATGACTGAAATTTTCTCAAGAAAAATCAATACACTTCAAATTCCAAATTCATAAAAGCTGATAAGCACACACATTTTCTAACATCCAGGCCAAATAAGAAAACACTCTTAAATGACTGGTTAGAGAAACTCATATTTCCCCCATCACTGACTAAAATCTCTTGCTCTTTTCCATAAAGTAATGGTGGTAATTGGATATAATTGTCCACTCTTCTGTTAGACAGTGATGCTCCTGGAACATCACATCCCAAAGCATGTTTTTACTTCATCTAAATAACTTTCAGTCATACAGTTATAGAATCCTGATCAAACATGAAAATGCCTGTGAAGTATCTTTAATACATAATGTGCAAAACAGTCATGTAACTCTTCCAGACTGGTCCTTGACTTCCCAGTGAAAAGGAAAAATATACCAGTGAATGTGTGTCCTCCAGAGGGCCCTTTGGCTTTTACTTGGGCTTACAAATGAAGGGGGTCCTGATCAAGAATTGAGTTCTGTGACCAACTTTGAAGCTGTTATAGTCATAGCACAGAAAGCTAACATTGACAGTGGTTGATACTCGCAAGGAATAGTGATGCATCAATTTTAGATGATGAATAAATGTCCTGACTGCCCGTGTCTTGGGTCCAAAGACCAGGCCATGAAGACTCTGGATAAGAAACTGAACTTGCAACAAAATTACTATAGTTACAGCAGTTCAACCAAAATAAGAGCACGGGGGTAAATGGCATGGCTCTCCCTAATAGGACTGTTATTTTCCTAGTTTAAGATGCTGGCCTGAGAGAGAAGTTGTGAGTAATCCTTGGTGTGCTCTTACACAAATCCTGAATTTCTGGAGCTCATGCAAGCAAGCCTATTTTTGAATTACAGCTACAACATCCACAGCCTCTTTCCTGCCTCCAAGCACTATCATTGCCTTGTCATTGTTTTCTAAATTGTGGCCTCTTTTTGCTTTCACAACAGTGACCTTTTGAATGTGTCCTATGCTTGGCTTTTAGACTTCCCAGCTATGAAGCAGAGACACAGGTGCACTGAGCAAGAATGTGTAATGAAATATGTAGAGAGGAACCTGTGTGTTGGAAGAAGCAAAGCTCTACAAAACTGCAAATATCCCAGACTGCAGACTGTGTGTCCATAGTGTGGAAGTACAGAGCTGGTTAGGCCTGTGCGGAGTCATTTGATCTCTGTTTACCCAATTGCTGAGTTGTTACTGATCTGCAGCTGTGCAGGGTGGCCTTAGGTAAGGATGGACACTAGGAAGGTCTAGCAATCAGGAGCACCAGGAAGAGGCAATCTACGAGTTCTTTCACGGATTTCCTTCTAAGGCAGCTGTAGGGTGCTATGAAGGAGACCTCAGGCCATACCACGGTGAGTGTGGGACACTGTCCCCTGTCCAGGAATAGCTGGTTGGCTGAGCTATTGGAGTCTGATTTGCTGAAACTGCAATGCATGTGGTGACCTGGGTTGACGCCTTCTGCCTTTGGACGTCCCTTCATGCGGATTCCCTGGGGAAGGGGACAATGTCCAGCCCTCAGAGTGAGAACCTATGGTGCTTATAACCTCGCTCTACAGCGCGTAGCCACAAGCACTGCTTTGGGCGCACAGTGGCAAGGCGGTGTGATGAAAAGAAGGTCTTGTTTCTCGAAATTTTGAGCATGACATTCAAATTTCAATTTTGTGTAAAAAAATTTTACAAATAGTTTAAGAACTGTTGGAAATGATTAATATTCAACAAAATTAGAATCCTTTCACTTTTCCAGCACCATGAGCCAGAGGCTTCAGTGTTTGGGTAATTTATATAGAGAACTAACTGGTCTGATGGGAATGAGATTTCAAAGGTGGTATCTGTGCATCGACACAAAAAGCTAGGACTACAAAAGCTAGGACTCAGGCTTGAGCTAACAGAAGTCAAATTCTTGATCTTGCTCTTTCTTGATTGACTTTTTCCATAGTGTTATTACTGTTTATTTCCTATCACAACATTGGGACCTTCCTCTTCAACTACCCTTTGTCTTTCATAAGTCAAAACATTCAAAATCAGTTAATTTTCTGTAACAGTAGACAGCTGAACTCCAACACCCGGGACAACACCAATCCCGTCCTTCCAAATGTTCCTTTCCTCAGACTGCCAGGGACAGCTTCACGACACTGATCTGCAGGGACACTTAGAGAAGACCCATTATGTTGTTTTATTTTCCTATTAAGATGAATTTTCAAAAGATAAGAGGACTTGCTGCATTGTCTTCCTCTGTGGCCTGGTAAGGTAAGACCCCTCTCAAGGGGAGGTGACCAAAGAGCCAGCCATGTCAGGGACAGTCCCTCTTCCCCTTCATAGGGAATCCACTTGGACACTGAGCTGCCATGGACTACATCTGAGCAGCGGTTCTAGTTTATATCTACGAATGATCCTTGGTTGGAGTATCAGTCTCAGAAAAGACCTCTGTACCCAGATTTTTTCAATCTGTTGCTCTCCTTGTTGAGCTCCTGTCCCTGCCAGGTCTTACTATCTCCCCCTTCTTTTGTAAGATTCTCTGCACTCTGCCCAAATTTTGGTTATGAGTCTCAACATCTGCTTTGATACACTGCTGGTTAAAGTCTTTTAGAGACCCTCTGTGGTAGGCTCCTTTTTGGTTTCCTGTTTTCTCCTTGACTATTGGTTTCAAGAAGTGTTCTGTCTTGATATTTCCAGATCATGTGAACTAACTCATATGAGTGGCTTCTTGGGAAGCTATGCATGTTAGCAATTTAGTAGCATGCTATGCATGTTAGCAATATTTAGTAGCATTCCCCCAAAGACAAAGTTATCATGTCAGGAGAGGTATGCTCTGAGCTGTATGTGAGAATGTTGTCTGGATATCTTCAAAATGTATCTGACCAATTTATTTGTGGGTTTTTTGTTGTTTTGTTGTTTGATTGTTTCTAAACAGCAGAAATCCTTCTATACTCCATCCTGAGAAGGGACCAATCCTGGCAATTCTGAATATATGTCCTCCCTGGGACCCAACATATTTTAATTACTATGAAAACCTGAAAATTTTCTTCACATATATTTATGTTCACCAGTAAAGTAATGGGTTTCGTTATGGCATGTCAATACACAGTTTTCTTTCTGGCTTGTTTTTAATTACCACGTTCCAATGTATATCAGTCTCATGAAATCAGAATTATTCAGAAGAGTATCTTTATGGAGAAGTTTTCAATTTGAAAGAAATTTTTTCTTTGTTAATACTATATAATTACAATCAGTGAAAATACACATTTTGCAGAAGGCACAATTTATTGCTATCACTAAAGTTCAGTCATTTTAAAGACTTAGGCTTTCTAATTTTAAATGAGATATCCATGATTATTGTGGGACCAATGTACACTACTTATTTAAATATGAGATTGTCTCCCAGGTGGTTTCAGTCACAATTCTTTGTGCCCCTATGTTTTCATGTACAGGAACAAGCATGTGTCCTCCTTGGTAGTCTTCAACATTGTCTGACTTCTCTGAGCATGAAGCTTTCTGACTCTATCTCAGTAAAGCACGTTCATCTTTAATGTATGCATTGATTTTTGCATCTGTTAGACTCTCAATTTCTTCATGTTGCATTTTTCCCATAGTTTAAATAACTAGGAAATGGAAACTTTAGAGATGAATATAAAGCTTACAATGTTGTTTACAAGTTCTCCTGTTGTTTCACTCATATCATTGCAGTTTAATATCTGTCTCTAACATCTATCTTTCTATCTATCTATCTATCTATCTATCTATCTATCTATCTATCTATCTATTGTCTACTTATGTATCATCTATCAATCATCAATGTATTATACATAAATAGGTGGCTGTTATGAATTTTTAAATATATATACAAGTGGTAATGAAAAAAGTGTTATTTCTTACAAACGTGTGGTTCAAAACAGTTCAGTAATAATTTTTAAAGCCACATGTGTGCATGAAAAAATGTTTAAGTTTGTCAGTTTTGTCATGAGCTTCACAGCGATGATAACACAGTGATCTGTTGCCCTAGCTACACAGAATCCTCAGACTTCAGTGGTATCTTTACCAACTGCTGTAGCCTTATTTGGTCTTCATTGACAGGGAAGAAAAAAATTTCCCACCCACTGAAAGTTTCTCCATTCCACACTCCATTGTAAAGTTATTTTTATATGACTATTATGATTCTCATGATAGACTAATGTTTTCAGGAATTGTTCATTCTGTCTTGATTCCTCCAGGTCATGTGAGTCAATTCTTAACTCATAGTGGCTTCATGAAAAGCTACTCATGATAGTAATTCCATACCATCCCCCCCAAAACACAAAGATATCAGGTCAGGAGAGAGATTCTCTGAGCTATACAGGAGAATGATGTCTGCATCTCTTCAAAAAGATCTGCCCAAGTTATGAGAGAGGATTATTTTCTGCTCCATGTAATTGTTTTACCTACTATGACACAAAGATTTGTTGAAAACTGGTCAGATTTCAACCCTAAAAAATCTAAGAACTTTCTGGTTTTCAGCAAATTATTGTTTCAAACATATATTGTGTTTTTGGACCCTTTTTCTTAATATTTTACTTTGACTCTATCAGATAGGAATGATTTTTCTACACATGCTCATTTACTTTCAATTTTATTTAACATGGAACTGAGTTGGTACAATATTTATTTAATTATTGATATTTTTAAATTACAGTTTATTCACTTTATATTCCAGCTATAGCCCCCTCCTAGTCCCACCTTCCCTCCCTCATCTCCTCACATGCTCCTCTCCAAGTCCGCTGGTAGGGGATGTCCTCCTCCTCTTCCATCTGACCCTAGTCTATCAGGTCTCATCAGGACTGATTACATTGCCTTCCTCTGTGGCCTGGAATGGCTGAACCCCTCAGGGGGAGGTGAACAAAGAACTGGCCACTGAGTTCATGTCAGAGACAGTCCCTGCTTCCCTTAATAGGGAACCCACTTAGAGAATGAGCTGCCATGGGCTGCATCTGTGCATGGGTTCTAGGTTATCTCCATGCATGGTTCTTGGTTGGAGTAACAGTCTCAGAAAACACCCCTGATATATTGGTCCAGATATTTTGGTTCTGTTGTTCTCCTTGTGGGGCTCCTGTCCCCTCCAAGTCTTTCTCTTTCCCCCCTTTTTTCATAAGATTCCCTGCACTCTGTCTAAAGTTTGGCTATGAGTCCCAACATCTGCTTTGATATCCTGCTGGGTTGTGTCTTTCATAGTCCCACTGTGGTAGGCTCCTATCCTGTTCCCTGTTTTCTCCCTCTTCCTATGTCTGTCCCATTTGCCTTTCTGAGTGAGGATTGATCATCTTACCCAGGTGGTGGTTTCAAGATATGTAACAACTACTTTTGCTTCCATTTCAGTTCACCTGGAGGCCAGCCTGGGTCTTAATATCCTGATGGGCCACAGATCATTGGAGAGCCATATGTCTTTTTTGGCAGAGGCATGGGAAATGACTTCTCTTGATTTACAATGTTTATCTCATAAATTCTAAATGAATGGTGGTTATTTTATGTTGTTTTTTGTTTGTTTCTAAGCACCATAAATCCTTCTGTCCTCCATCTTGATGTGAACCAAGACTTTTATTCCTGCATAGATGTGCTCCCTAAGATCTAACTAGTTTAAATCATTAGGAAGACCTGATTTTTTTCATATTTATTTATGTTTGCTTACCAAGTATTGGGTTTAGTTTTGGCATTCCAATACATAGATTGCTTTCTAATTTTACATGATCTGCTCATGATTGTAATGTTTCCAATGAATCCTGCATATGTAATTATGAGCTATACAGAATACGTCACACTTTCTTTTTTAATTAATTTTTAATTTTTTAAAATTAATTACAGTTTATTCATTCTGTATCTCATCTGGAGCCCCCTCCATTATTCCCTCCCAACCCCACCCTCTCTCCCTCATCTTCTCCCATGCCCCTCTCCATGTCCACTGATAGGGGAGGTTCTCCTTCCCTTCTACCTGACCCTAGCTTATCAGGTCTCATGTGGACTGGCTGCATTGTCTTCCTCTGTGGCCTGGCAAAGCTGCTCCCCCCTCAGGGAGATTTGATCAAAGATCCAACCACTGAGTTCATATCTTCTGACATGACTGAGCAAATGTCAGGTAACTAGGTAACCCACTTGGAGACTGAGCTGCCAAGTGTTACATCTGAGCAGGGGTTCTAGGTTATATCCATGAGTGGTCCTTGGTTGGAGTACCTCACCTTCAGTCACAATTTTAAGTGTCTCTAGGATTTAGTATTTAGACTTTACTATACACTAATAAGCATGTGTCCTCCTCTGTACTCAAAGCTGTCTAACTTCTCTATGTCTGGACCTGTCTGACTCTATCTCATAAAGCAGATTTCTCTATAAAACCTCTCATGCTTTTTACATGTTAGTCTAAGGTTCACAGGGTTAACGATATCTGTATCCTGCCTTTTTCAATCTGAACTGTGACAGGTTAAATATATTAGGAATTAATATGTGGGGAGAAATAAACATGTCACAATGTTTTTCACAAGTATCCTCCTGATATTGTACACATAATATTGCAGTAGAGTGAACAATGACATCCGTCTTGCTACTCCATTGGCCAGTGTTTAGGAGTCACCTACTTTGACTACATTAGGTGTTTGACATCAATCTGTCTTTTTTGTGAATTACTCTACTATGAACATTTCTTCTTCTCTCCAGTAAGATACTTTTCCTGCTTTACTTTTTTTTTAAATTTTTTATTAATTACACTTTATTCCCTTTGTATCCCCCCTTGTGCTTCCCTCCCTCCCTCCTCCCATCCCAATCCCTCCCTCCCTCCACCCTCTGCATGCATGCCCCTCCCCAAGTCCACTGATAGGGGAGGACTTCTTTTCCTTCCTTCTGATCCTTGTCAATTAGGTCTCATCAGGAGTGGATGCGTTGTCTTCTTCTGTGGCTTGGTAATGCTGCTTCTCCCTCAGAGGGAGGTAATTAAAGAGCAGGCCAATCAGTTCATGTCAGAGACAGTCCCTGTTCCTATTACAATGGAACCCACTTGGATACTGAACTGCCATGGGCTACATTTGTGCAGGGGTCTTAGGTTATCTCCATGTATAGTCCTTGGTTGGAGTATCAGTCTCAGGAAAGACCTCTGTGCTCAGATTTTTTGGTTCTGTTGCTCCCTTGTGGAGTTCCTGTTCTCTCCAGATCTTACTGTTTCCCGCTTCTTTCATAAGATTCCCTGCACTCTGCCTAAAGGTTTCCCATAAGTCTCAGCATCTGCATTGATAGTCTGCAGGGCAGAGCCTTTCAGAGATCTTCTGTGTCAGGCTCCTGACTTCTTCCCTCTTTTCTCCTTTTTCTGATGCCCATCCTCTTTGCCTTTCTGGATAGGAATTGAGCATTTTAGCAAGAGTCCTCTCTCTTGATTAGTTTCTTTAGGTGTACAGATTTTAGTAGGTTTATCCTATATGATATGTCTATATGAGTGAGTATATACCGTGTGTGTCTTTCTGCTTCTGGGATAGCTCACTCAGGATGATCTTTTCCAGATCCCACCATTTACCTGCAAATTTCATGATTTCCTTGTTTTTTTATTGTTGAATAGTATTCCATTGTGTAGATGTACCACAATTTCTGTATCCATTCCTCCACTGAGGGGCATCTGGGCTGTTTCCAGCTTCTGGCTATTACACATAATAATAATGGCTGCTACAAACATGGTTGAGCAAATGTCCTTATTGTGTACTTGAGCCTCTTTTGGGTATATGCCTAGGAGTGGTGTAGCTGGATCTTGAGTAAGCGCTATTCCTGGTTGTCTGAGAAAGCACCAGATTGCTTTCCAGAGTGGTTGTACAAGTTTACATTCCCACCAGCAGTGGAGGAGGGTTCCCCTTTCTCCACAACCTCTTCAGCATGTGTTGTCTCTTGAGTTTTTGATCTTAGCCATTCTGATGGGTGTAAGGTGAAATCTTAGGGTCGTTTTGATTTGCATTTCCCTGATGGCTAATGAGGTTGAGCATTTCTTTAAGTGTTTCTCTGCCATTCGATTATTCCTCTGCAGAGAGTTCTCTGTTTAGCTCTGTTCCCCATTTTTTAATTGGATTACTTGATATGTTGCTGTTAACTTCTTGAGTTCTTTAAATATTCTGGAAATTAGTCCTCTGTCAGATATAGGGTTGGTGAAGATCCTTTCCCAATCTGTAGGCAGGCGTTTTGTTCTGACAACATTGTCCATTTGCTTTACTTTTTAAACCATGAATAATGTTGATAAACCCCATTTTCAAAGAATAGGTATTTTTATTACTCAATTATTTTTAAATAAATGATTTTAATTGAAATGAAATTACATTACCCACCCTTTCCCACCTTTGGTTCTGAACTTGTGGGTCCTGACTCCTTTGGGGATGGCATATCAGATATCTGCGTATCAGATATTGATGTTAGGACTCATAACAGTAACAAAATTACAGTTATAAAGTAGCATTGAAATAATTTTTGGCCTGAGGGACTGTCTGAAGGTGTTAAAGCATTTGGCAGGTTGAGAACCATCGATCTAGACCACACAAATTATCCTTCTTCAAGGTCTCCCACCCACCCACCCAATGAAAAAAGCCCAGTCCTTCAATCTGTTCCCAATACATCTTTCCCTATGACCTCTTCTTTTCTCTTATTTTTTTTCAGATAATCAAAGGGAACATTTCTATTATTTTTATAAATTTATTCATTTTTATCCTGATTGTAGCCTCCTCCCTCAACTCTTTCCTCCCTAGACCATTCCCCTTCCATCTGACCCTAATTTATCAAGTCTCATGAGGACTGCCTAGATCTTCTTCCTCTGTGGCCTGGCAAGGCTGCATTGCCAGCAGACAGTGATCAAAGAGAAGGCAACTGAGTTCATGACACAGGCACCCACATGGAGACTGTGCTGCCTGTCAGCTACATCTGAGCCTCAGGCCTAAGTCCTCTCTATTCATGATCCTGGATTGGTGCATCAGTCTCTGCAGACACCCCAAGCACGGACATTTTTTGGCTTTGTGGTTTTCTGTTTCTTTCTTTCTGTCTTTTTTACTTTCCCTGCCAGTCATGTTTATTCTTATCCCAGGCCTCTAGACTAGCCAGTCTCTGGGTCCTAGCCCTCCAGGCAGTCTGGAGCATGGTCTCTCTCAATGCACACTTCACATATTTCAAATGCATCTCAAACCCAAGGAATGAGAAACAAGCTCCTTTCTAAACAAGCTGTTGTAGCCAATACCATGAACCATGTGGGTTAGAAACCACAGGGATCTGCCTATACCGCAACAGAACCCTGCCGTGGAAACTGAGCCTGTTTTTTAACACACAGCTTCGAAGCTTAAGTATGAACTAGTTACAGTCTTACAGCTTTGTGCCCTGAATGCCTGTTCTCCTAGGTGGAGACCTACACAAGGAAAATCCTTATTTTTCCTCCGTGGAAACCGGGGAGGAGTTCACCACAGAAGAATTACGTCAAACCTTGTTATTCCAAGGCTCCATGGAAATCACAAGAGGCTGGTCAAGGAGGAAACGATAGCTTTCCTTGTTTGATGATGTTTTCGTTGTGTCTAATAACCTGTGAGTATGTGAGTCATGTCAGTCTTACTTTTATTGTTTTTGATACTATAATTATTTCATATTTAACCTCCCCCTTTGAAAAATACCACAACTTCCCATAGTCCCTTCCTTGTTCTTTTTTAAAAATTCATTGCTTCTTTTTTTTTATTAATTGCTGTTATATACATATATTGAGACACATATGTGTGTTGAAATTTATATCTTACATAGATAAATATAATCTTCTTGGTCAGTATAATATTAAACTGTATATATGTTTTCAGGACTGTCCATTTGGTATCCAATACCCAATCCGTCTGCTCTTCTTAGGACAGGAGTATTTCTCCTCCGCTCAAAGTTACTCAGGGGCCCGTAGTAGGATATGGGCTTAGTGGACTTTCGTCTGTACACATTTCCCCTCTGTTTTCACAAATCTTTCTGTCAAACTGAAAATAATGAATTACTTAAGGTGCTATTCTGCAGTTTGAATCTGGGAAAAGTAGAGCAACAAATTTGAAACGGAGGCAGCTGTGGTCGCACATGCCAACAATTCTAGCAATTTTGAAGCTGATTTATGAGAGTTGCAAGTTTGCAAATTTCACTCAGAAATTTTCTCAAAACAACATTGCTTGTTGTAAAGACAGACTGTAGAAGCAGGGGGAAAGCCCCTGATTATAATAGTTGCTCAGCAGGGGCCACATATGTATGCTTCTCTGAGTTCATAACCTCCAAGTTAGTGTGAGGAGATGAGAAGCAGATACTATCTCTACACTCATTAGGGAAAACAGCTGGAACCAAGTAGGTCATTCTTGGCAACTCTGCAGATGCTCCAGAAGTCGGCTGTGGTTGTGCCTTATACCTGGTTGTATTGTCCCATGTGAGCACAGAGGTGACTTTTTGGAGCATGTCACATATAATCGCCAGGTGCCATGACTGTAGCCTTCATACTATTTTGAAAGGTATGAAATTGGTACTGATCTCAAGTAAATAGTTTAAGGGTATCCTCCTAAGTACATCAATGAATGGGTTGTAGGACAGACATCAATACAATTCTATTCAGTTGGTGGGGGGCAAACTTTCTGGTCATCAGAGAGTAATATTCCTAGAGTTCCACTTTGAAAATCATTAGAAAAATGAAAAGTCCAGGAGAATGTCCTTCTATACAGTAGATACAACCATGTACATTTTCCTCTCAACCCTGTTAAGTTCCTCTAAGCTGCCAACCTAGAAAGTGGTGACTTAGGGTATGACTAATGCAGGCCTAAATTAAATGAGTGACCCAGCTGTCTGTCAATCTGTCCATCTTTCTTGACATTTCTCCTCATCTCTCCTTCAGTCTACAGTTGGAATTCCTCATCTTTTATTCTAAAAGATAGTAATCAGCTAATTTCAAATGTAAAAAAAAAATACTTATCATATATCATATTCCGTATAGTGTACTTGAGGTATAAGTGAACTACATTTGATTTTTGAGAATAAAGGAAACTAAAATGGTTAGTTTTCTAAAAGACAGTACATTTGTATTCCTTTAGTTTTTATAGTAGTATTTAAAACTATTTTGAAATTGTAATTTATATTATGGAAAGAGGATTATCAAACACTTAAGAGATAATCATAAATATTTCCATTTCAAGGCAGATTATCTCCTAGGAGAAATATTGAAATTAAAAGTTACAGGTTTAAGCATTTCTTTTGAATTTTGATTCATATATGTATATATATATATATATACACACATATATATTTTTATATAATTTACAAAAGTATATACACAAATATATGTCTTGATGGTAGAATGCAAATGTAAAAACAACTGTTTTGTATATCTGAGATGCTTGTGTGTGTCTCTGTGCTTGTGTGTGCATCCTGAAGCAAATGGTACATGATATGATTGAATTTTGACTATAGTATGTCATATAAGATGGGGTGAGAAATCTTTATCCATAGTATCATGTTAGTCTTCACATGTATTGATTGACTTTAGAAATATTTACATGGAGAATTTTTTAATAATTTTTATTTTTTATATTAATCACAGTTTATTTACTTTATATCCCAGCCGTAGCCCCTTCCCTTATTCCATCCCAATCCCACCCTCCCTCCCTCATCTCCTCCCAGCCCCTTTCCAAGTCCACTGATAGGGGAGATCCTCCTCCCCTTCTGTCTGACCCTAGTTTATCAGGTCTCACCAGGACTGGCTGCAATGTCCTCCTCTGTGGCCTAGCTAGGCTGCTCCTCCCACGGGGATTGGGGAGGTCAAAGAGCTAGCCACTGAGTTCATGTCAGAGACAGTCCCTGTTTCCCTTAATAGGAAAACTCCCTTGGGTGCTGAGCTGCCATGGGCTATGTCTGAGCAGGGGTTCTAGGTTATGTTATGTCCATGCATGGTCCTTGGTTGGAGAGTCAGTTTCAGAAATGACCCCTATGCCCAGATATATTTGGTCCTGGTGGCTTTCCCGTCCTCTCCAGGTCTTACTATCTCCCCCTTTTTTCATATGAGTCTCTGCACTCTGCCCAAGGTTTGGTTATGAGTCTCAGCATCTGCTTTGATACACTGCTAAGTAGAATCTTTCAGAGGCCCTCTATGGTAGGCTTCTGTCCTGTTTCTTGTTTTCTCCTACTTCCAATGTCTATCCCATTTGTCTTTCTAAGTGAGGATTGATCATTTTACCCCAGAAACTCTTCTTGTTTAGCTTCTTTAGGTGTACAGATTTTAGTAGTGGCTAAGATAAAAAACTCAAGTGACAACACTTGCTGTAGAGGTTGTGGAAAAGGGGAACCCTCCTCCATTGCTGGTGGGAATGTAAACTTGTAGAACCACTTTGGAAATCAATCTGGCACTTTCTCAGACAATTAGGAGTAGTGCTTCCTCAAGATCCAGCTATATCACTCCTAGGCATATATCCAAAAGATGCTCAAGTAGCAGTTTTATTCATAATAGCCAGAAGCTGAAAACAACCCAGATGTCCCTCAACAGAGGAATGGATACAGAAACTGTGGTACATTTACCACAGTTGGAATACTACTCAGCAATTAAAAACAAGGAAATCATGAAATTTGCAGGCAAATGATGGCATCTAGAAAAGATCATCCTGAGTGAGGTATCTCAGAAGCTGAAAGACACACATGGTATATACTCACTTATAAGTAGATACTAGACCTATAAGATAGGATAAACATACATGTAGGATTTTATGTTGTTGTTGCTTTTTTAAAAACCAAGTAAAGTATTTTTTATTTTTTAATTCTGTATTAATTACACTTTATTGACTTTGTATCCCCTCTGTGGTTCACTCCCTCCTCCCATCCCAATCCCTCCCTTCCTCCCCCTCTTGCACACATGCCCCTCCCCAAGTCCACTGATAGAGGACGTCTTCTTTTCCTTTCTTCTGATTCTAGTCTATTTGCTCTCATCAGGAGTGGCTGCATTGTCTTCTTTTATGGCCTAGTAAGGATGCTCCCCCTTTAGGGGGAGGTGATTAAAGAGCAGGCCAATCCGTTCCTGTCAGAGACAGTCCCTGTCCATTTGGACAGTGAACTGCCATGGGCTACATCTGTGCAGGGGTCTTAGGTTATCTCCATGCATAGTCCTTGTTTGGAGTATCAGTCTCAGGAAAAGCCCCAGTGCTCAGATTTTGTTTTGTTTTGTTTTGATTTGCTCTCCTTGTGGGGCTTCTGTCCTTACAACATGGATCACAATTTTCAGCAAGGAGAAATAATTCACATATTGGACTTAAGAATGGAAAACAGCACCTGGTATAGGATTGTGAGCTAGGTGAAGTAAGAATAGCAAACTGGGTAAGGACTACTCTTCTGACAAGAAAAAGATACTCATCAAAAAAAAATAATGTTGATCATTATAAGACACTGAATATCCATGAATGGTTGGAGTATCAGTCTCAGAAAAGACCACTGTGTCCAGATATTTTGGTTCTGTTGTTCTCCTTGTGGAGCTCCTGTCCTCTCCAGGTCCCACTATCTCCCCCTTCTTTCATAGGATTCCCTGCACTCTGCCCAAAGTTTGGTTAAGAGTCTCAGCATCTGCTTTGATACTGCTGTGTAGAGTCTTTCAGAGGCCCTCTGTAGTAGGCTCCTGTCCTGTTTCCTGTTTTCTCCCCCTTCCAATGTCCATCCCATTTGTCTTTCTGAGTGAGGATTGATCATCTTACCCAGGGACCTCCTTCTTGATTAGCTCTGTAGGTGTACAGATTTTAGTATGTTTATCCTATATTATAGGTCTAGTATCCACTTATAAGTGAGCATACACTGTGTGTGTCTTTCTGCTTCTAGAAAACCTCACTCAGGATGATCTTTTCCAGTTCCCACCATTTGCCTGCAAATTTAATAATTTCTTTGTTTTTAATTGCTGAGTAGTATTCCACTGTGTAAACTTACCACAATTTCTGTACCCATTCCTCCATTGAGGGACATCTGGGTTGTTTGCAGGTTCTGGCTATTACAAATAAAGCTGCTATGAACATGGTAGAGCAAATGTCCTTGTTGTGTACTTGAGCATCTTTTGGATATATGTCTATACATAGCTGGATCTTGAGGAAGCGCTATTCCTAATGGTCTGAGAAAGCACCAGATTGATTTCCAAATTGATAGAACAGGTTTACATTCCCATGGATATAACCTAGAAGCCTTGCTCAGATGTAGCCCATGGCAGCTCAGTATCCATTGGGTTTCCTAGTAAGGGGAACAGGGACTGTCTCTGACATGAACTCAGTGGTGGGTTCTTTGACTACCTCCCCTGAGTGGGGAGCAGCCCTGCCAGGCTACAGAGGAGGACAATGCAGCCAGTCCTGATGAGACCTGATAAGCTAGGGTCAGATGGAAGGGGAGGAGAACCTCCCCTATCAGTGGACTTGGAGAGGGGTATGGGAGGAGATGAGGGAGGAAAGGTAGGATTGGGAGGGTCTGAGGGAGTGGCTACAGCTGAGATTCAAAGTGAATAAACTGTAATTAATATAAAAAATTTAATTGAAAAAGACATTGAATATATCCAATATCACTGAGGTTGAACACATTCAACATATAATTCACATTTTATCAAATGTTAGTGTGGTGTGTTCATCTTTAATCCATTTTAAATTTGAGTATTATGTGCTACAGTGAAATACCGGTGAGTTTTTATTACTTAGTACCAGGAGAATTGATGTCATGACTCATCCAAATGAAGCACTAGTTTTCTAGGCTTTAATGTCTTGTATGTCAATTCTGTAATTCATAGGAGGAAATAAAGAACAACTCTTTTCTTGTAAATGATGATTTCCCTAGTTTAAGTGTGTTCTTACCAAAGGTCACATGCTTTACACGAGGTTTTGTGTAATGGTATTTTTTTTAACTGCTATTATTAATTTGTATCCTGTCTGTTGAGCTCTCCCTCATCTCTTACCAATCCCACCCTCCCTCCCTCTTCTCCCCCTATGCCCCTCCCCTAGTCCACTGATAGGGGAGGTCCACCTCCACTTCTATTTGACCCAAGCCTATCAGGTCTTAGCAGGACTAGTTGCATTGTCTTCTTCTGTGGCCTGGCAAGGCTACACCCTGAAGGGGAGGTGTTTAGAGAGCCTGCCACTGAGTTCATGCTAGAGGCAGCCCTTGCTTCCCTTACTAGGGAATCCATTGGAGACTGAGTCTATGGGTCACATCTGTGCAGGGTAATGGCACCTTTCAATGTGAACTCTACCTAAAGAGTTAAGGGGACACCGTAAGCCTTAATTATCCTTTATACATATGAAATAAAGTTTGGAGAAAATTTTGGCCCAGCCGTGCCCACAAGGTTCTTGTGACATAGTCATAGTCAAGGCTTGTGTTTCCCCACCAGCATCCACACCATAGCTCACTTCCTATCATGTAGGTTTCCAGTGAGATAACAGGACTAACAGCAGCCCAGTCATGGGGAGAATGCCAGCTACACTGGTATGCTTACAAATGGCAATTTTCTTATAATATTTATATAAGGAAGGCCGGCTCTTTGGTCACATCCACCTGGTTGGGGGTGGGACAGCCTTGAAGGCCACAGAGGAAGACAGTGTAGCCAGTCCTGATGAGACCTGATAGACTAGGGTCAGATAGTAGGGGAGGAGGACATCCCCTATCAGAGGACTAGGGGTGGGGCATAGGGGGAGAAGAAGATAGGAGGACTGCTCAGGGAGGAGATGAGAAAGGGGATAGAGCCGGGATACAAAGTGAATAAACTGTAATAAATAGTATAATAATTTAAAAAAGTGTGAAAAAATCTTGGCATTTTTCAAGAGTGTAATTTTTTTTTCCACTTTTTACATTCCAGTTCTGTGGAGCAGAAAGAGTGGTGGTATTGTTTTCATCACAGGTATTTTACTCGTGTTCATACTTTAATTCCTTAGATATAGGAATGGCATTCTGAGCACCATATCTTTTATCAAAAACATATTTGGTAGTTGTCTCCAAATGTGCTGTTGATTGAAGGTTTCCTGGCTACAACTTTAAAGTCTCCTGTTAAAATGCATATTTTGTTGAATTTTGAGGAAATTCTGCAGGCTGTGCTCTTCATCGTGGTGAACGGTCTTCTCCACTCAGTAGAGGTTACTGTACCATGTGTTCTCAAACCATCTGCTGCTTCCAATTTGAAGTCATGCAGGTTTCTGCCATTTTCTAGCAGACAAAATACTTTGAAGACTGGCTATGCTTGCTAGGTCAGTGTGCTATTACCTGACCATGTCTTTCTTTCTGAAACATTTTTGAATATTTCCTAATCCAATGATGCATAACACTGAACTGACAGTCTTGTATTTAAAGCTAAGATGATATTGATAAATTATTAAGATTACCTTGACATATTCTACTAGCAAATTCATCTTACTGTATTGTGTGTTTTTATTACATTTGAGCAGATCTATTGGTGATGCCAAGAAGGGCAACAGGAAGAAACACTTTCCCTGCACTTATTCACTGAGGACATTCCTAGCTGTGCCAATGTATGTGCATGTAAAATGAAAAATAACATTCTAAATCCATGACTAGAGGAGAGACTGTTTGTAGAGGAATGAACTAGATGTTCTAGGAATGAACTAGGAATGAACTAGAAATGAGAAGAGGGTGGAGGAGAGAAAGTGAGAATTTAGGTATGCCAAAAAGGAGGATTTGTTTGTTGTTGTTGTTGTTGTGGTTAAATGCCTGAAAACTGAGTCAGCTAGACCCAGCAGCAGACATTTTCATTCCAAGTTTTCCTACTACAATTGTATGGTTTCTCCCCAATCCCATAGCTTTACATAGACTCGTGTACGCTTTCCATGATTGCTTGTATTTTAAAATATTGTCTAATCATAAATACTTCTAATCATAGAAGGTTAACATAAACAATGTTTAAGCAAAGTGTTATCAATAATTACATTCACTCTTTGTATTTATGTGTTTGGCGACATTTGGCCTATTGAACTCTGCCCTCTGCTCTTTCTGTCTCTTACTGTGCATTCTCACACCTGATTTTGAAGCTCAGGTGCATAGTCATGGCTACTTTTCCTCAGATACATGTGAATATCCTAGGCATAAAGATACCTTTTCATGTTACTTCTCTTCAGAAATCACCTTTATAAAATTTGTATGTGTGTGAGAGGAGGAGATAGAGAGAGATTATCTTTGTGTATAGTGCTTAGGATAGAACCCATGTATACTACAGAGTTGTTCTGTCTTTGAATAACACCCATACTATTAAAATAATTGTCTATTCTTTCAATTTTTATTTTATTGCTTTATTTTCCACTACTGGATTCCCTGTCCATCAGCAATTTAACTATTGTGTAGAATGCAGAGCACTGAAGACATTTCCTACTGTCATGCCAGAACATAGTGTAGCTTAAAGGATCGTGTTTCTGAACTTCATAAATGCTAATGGCTATTAAAACACATTTAGAGACAATTTTCTAACCTGTCACTGTTGGAATTGCACTAGAGTAAACAAGGTGTTAATTATGAAGAAATTGTAGTTCAGAAAGTGATGTGTTCTTCATTCCTCTTTCTCCATATTCTCCTGACAGTTGTCAGCAACTACTTTTCATATGTGTGTGTGTGTGTGTGTGTGTGTGTGTGTGTGTGTATTTTCTATGGACAAATCAGAAAATGTGTTTTTTAGCTATTCTTACTTTAGCACATTTTTCTTCTATTTTTCTTATTAAAATTCTTGGAGTTCAACATAGATCCTTCCTACTCTGCTTATACTTTAAACACATCAATGAAGATGATTTTTGAAATTATCTTCATTGATAATTTTATGCATGTGTACAATTCCACTGCCAACTCAGTGCATCACTCCTCAAATATCCCCCAACCCTTCACACCTGCTTGTGTGCCCTCCACACTTCTGTCTGGCTCTTCTATTGGCTTCAATCACAAGTATATGAAATTGTGAATTTTTTCTCTATTTTGTAGATAACAACTAACAACTAACTGCACTGTCATTAGGAGTCATTGGTTATGCTGTGTTTGGAAGAAGAATTTCACAACATGCAAAGATGACTTTCAGTAATCTGCTTTGAAATTCATGCCTTTTTAGTGATATCAATTATGTTATTTAAACTTATCACTGTTTTTCTTTTAGTTTCTTTAAAATGTAATTTCAATACTAAGGTTTTCTCTTTCTTTTTTTTTTTTTTTTCCATTGACAAATATATTTGGAAACCTTTGTGCTAACAGATCTGACCCTTCCCAACACCCCTCTTCTCTAGAACCTACCCCAAATTTAGTTTGGGCTCTTTAAAAAAAATTTGGATTTCTAGGGTATATATATACATATATATATATATATCCTAGAAATCCAAATTTTTTGGATTTATACAAAACCACGTGAATGTGCTGTCTGGGCTCTCCACCCTCCCTGTCCCCATCCTCCTGTCCCTGTGGGCTGTGCTGTGGATAAAATCTGCACGACTCTGCTCGGTCATTCAGGTCTAGATCAAAACCTGGATACAGGTCCTTCCTTGGTGGTGACACCTCGGGTCACAGCCAGTTTGCCCAGCAGCATCTGTGCTACATCCTTGACGTCCTTGTACTCATGGAGGAGGGAGAGATGGTCCTCTAGTTCCATCACCCAGTAACCATCTGCTGCCAGCTGGGTCATCTTCCTGTCCAGCATGCCCCGCTTCTCCTTCAGTTTCTGAAGGTCAGAGTCAGACTCCTCACTGATCTCATCAGCCTGTTCAGCTTTGGGAGATGGCTGTGGTGGTCTGAAGGCCGCATGGCAAATTCAGTTGAGTGCTGACTCATACCTCCCGAGCCCTGAGTTCCGAGTTACCCAGATGGGGAATGGACGCTTCTCAGAACTTCCAGGGTTGGGGTTAAACGGCTGCCTCAAGTAACCAGGTAATGAGAAATCTGCGATGGAGACCACCAACCGCTCCCCCAGGTTTTCTATTTCTATGTGAAGCTATAGTTAATTTTTTTGCATTAAACGTATTTCCTTTTTATCATTGAGCATTATTATAAAAACTTATTATTCTTCATATTTTGAACATGTGAGCTATTGTGAAGTTGGTCTTCACTTTTTTTTTTTTTTAGTTTTGTATTTTTTTTAACATTTTTTAAAATTCTCTATTAAATACACTCCATTCACCCTGTATCACCCCTGTGGCTCCCTCCTTTCTCCCTTCCCAATCCCTCCCCTCCTCCACCCTCAGCATGCATGCCCCTTCCCAAGTCCACTGATAGGGGAGGTCTTCTTTTCCTTCCCTCAGATCGTAGTCAATTAGTGCTCATCAGGAGTGGCTGTGTTGTCTTCTTCTGTGGCCTGGTAATGCTGCTTCCCCCTCAGGGGGAGGTGATTAAAGAGCATGCCAATCAGATTATGTCAGAGGCAGTCCCTCTTCCCATTACCATGGAACCCACTTGGACACTAAACTGCCACAGGCTACACCTGTGCAGGGGTTCTAGGCTATCTCCATGCCTGGTACTTGGTTAGAGTATGAGTCTCTGGGAAGACCCCTGTGTTCAAATTTTCTGGTTCTGTTGCTCTCCTTGTGTCATTCCCATCCTCTGCAGATCTTACTATTTCCCACTTCTTACATAAGATTCCATGCACTCTGCCCAACAGTTGGACGTAAGTCTCAGCAACTACTTTGATAGTCTGCAGGGCACTGAGGCTTTCAGAGGCCCTCTGTGGCAGGTTCCTAGGTTGTTTCCTGTTTTCTTCTTCTTCTGATGTCCATCCTATTTGCCTTTCAGGATAGGGATTGAGCGTTTTAGTCAGGGTCCTCTCTCTTGATTAGTTTCTTTAGATGTACAGATTTTACTAGGTTTATCCTATGTTATATGTGTGAGTATATACCATGTGTATCTTTCTGCTTCTGGGACAGCTCACTCAGGATGATCTTTTCCAGGTCCCACCATTTACTTTCAAATTTCATGATTTCCTTATTTTTCATCGCTGAGTAGTATTCCATTGTGTAGATGTACCACAATTTCTGCATCCATTCTTCAGTTGAGGGGCACCTGGGCTGTATCCAGCTTCTGGCTATTACAAATAAAGCTGCTACAAACATGGTTGAGCAAATGTCCTTATTGTGTACTTGAGCCTCTTTTGGATATATGCCTAAGAGTGGTATGGCTGGATCTTGAGGAAGTGCTATTCCTATTTGTCTGAGGAAGTGCCAGATTGCTTATCAGAATGGTCGTACAAGTTACATTCCCACCAGCAGTGGAGGAGGGTTCCCCTTTCTCCACAACCTCTCCAGCATGTGTTGTCACTTGAGTTTTTGATCTTAGCCATTCTGATGGGTGTAAGGTGAAATCTCAGGCTCATTTTGATTTGCATTTCCCTAATGGCTAACCAGGTTGAGCATTTCTTTAAGTGTTTCTCTGCCATTCGATATTCCTCTACAGAGAGTTCTCTGTTTAGCTCTGTTCCCCATTTTTTAATTGGATTACTTGGTTTGTTGCTTTTCAGCTTCTTTAGTTCTTTATATATACTGGATATTAGCCCTCTGCCAGATAAAGGGTTGGTGAAGATTCTTTCCCAATCTGTAGGCAGTCATATTGTTTTGATGACAATGTCCTTTGCTTTACAGAAGCTTTCAGTTTCATGAGGTCCCATTTATTGATTGTTGCTCTTAGAGCCTGTGCTGTTGGTGTTCTGTTCAGGAAGTTGTCTCCTGTACCAATGAGGTCAAGGCTCTTCCCCACTTTTTCTTCTAAGCGGTTTAGTGTGTCTGGTTCTATGTTGAAGTCTTTGATCCACTTGGACTTTAGTTTTGTACAGGGTGATAAATATGGATCTATTTGCATTTTTCTACATGTAGACATCCAGTTAGACGAGCACCATTTGTTGAAGATGCTATTTTTTTCCATTGTATGGTTTTGGCATCTTTGTCAAAGATCAGGTGTCCATAAGTGTGTGGGTTTATTTCTGGGTCTTCTGTTTGCTTCCATTGATTCACTATTCTGTTTTTATGCCAGTACCATGCAGTTTTTATAACTGTTGCTCTATAGTACAGCTTAAGATCAGGGATGGAGATACCGCCAGAAGATCTTTTATTGTAGAGGATTGTTTTAGCAATTCTGGGTTTCTTGTTATTCCATATGCAGTGAAGAATTTTTCTTTCCAGGTCTGTAAAGAATTGTGTTGGCAATTTGATGGGAATTGAATTGATTGTGTAGATTGCTTTTGGTAAGATGGCCATTTTTACTATGTTAATCCTGCCAAGCCATGAGCATGGGAGATCTTTCCATCTTCTCATATCTTCTTCTAATTCTTTCTTCAGAGACTTGAAATTTTTTTCATACAAGTCTTTGACTTGCTTGGTTAGGGTTACACCAAGGTACTTTATGTCATTTGTGGCTATTGTGAAGAGTGTTGTTTCCCTAATTTCTTTCTCAGCCCTTTTGTCTTTTGTATACAGGAGGGCTACTGTTTTGTTTTGTTTTGTTTTAAATTAATTTTGTATCCGGCCACTTTGCTAAAGGTGTTTATCAGCTGTAGGAGTTCCCTGGTAGAATTTTTGGGGTTACTTACATATACTATCATATCATCTGAAAATAGTGATAATTTGACTGCTTCCTTTCCAATTTGCATCCCCTTGGTCTCCTTCAACTGTCTTATTGCTCTAGCAAGGACTTCCAGAACTATGTTGAAGAGATATGGAGAGAGTGGGCAGCCTTGTCTTGTCCCTGATTTCAGTGGGATTGCTTTAAGTTTCTCTCCATTCAGTTTGATGTTGGCTATAGGCTTGCTGTATATCGCCTTTACTATGTTTAGATATATGCCTTGTATCCCTGATCTCTCCAATACTTTAAACATGAATGGATATTGGATTTTGTCAAATGCTTTTTCAGCATCTAGGGAGATTATCATGTGGCTTTTTTCTTTCAGTTTAATATGGTAGATCACATTGATGGATTTCCATATATTGAACGACCCCTGCATACCTGGGATATAGCCTACTTGGTCATAGTGGATAATATCTTTGATGTGTTCTTGTATTCTGTTTGCAAGTATTTTGTTGAGTATTTTTGCATCAATGTTCATAAGTGAGATTGGCCTGAAATTTTCTTTCTTTGTTGAGTCTTTGTGAGGTTTAGGTACCAAGGTGACTGTGGCTTCATACAATGAGTTTGGTAATGTTCCTTCTGTTTCTATTCTTTGGAATAACTTGAAGAGAATATAGTTAGCTCTTCTTTGAAGGTCTGGTAGAATTCTGCACTGAAACCATCTGGTCCTAGGCTTTTTTTGGATGGGAGACTTTCAATGACTGCTTCTATTTCCTTGGGGGATATAGGACTATTTAATTGATTTATCTAGTCTTGATTCAGTTTTGGTAAGTGGAATCGATCAAGAAAATTGTCCATTTCATTTAGATTTTCAAATTTTGTGGCATATAGACTTTTGAAGTAATACCTAAGGATTGTTTGTATCTCCTCAGTGTCTGTAAGTTATGTCCCCCTTTTCATTTCTGATTTTGTTGATTTGGATGGTGTCTCTCTGCCTTTTAGTTAGCTTGGCTAAGGGTTTGTCTATCTTGTTGATTTTCTCAAAGAACCAGCTCTTGGTTTCATTGATTCTTTGAATTGTTTTATTTGTTTCATTGATTTCAGCCCTGAGTTTGATTATTTCCAGCCGTCTATTCCTCTTTGGTGTGTCTGCTGCTTCTTTTTCTAGGGTTTTTAAGTGAGCCATTAAGTTGCTTGAATGAGCTGTTTCGGATTTCTTCTTGAAGGCACTTAGTAATAAGAAATTTCCTCTTAGCACTGCTTTCATTGTGTCCCACAAGTTTGGGTATGTTGTGTCTTTATTTTCATTGATTTCTAGAAAGACTTTAATTTCTTTATTTCTTTCTTGACCCAGCTGTCATTTAGTAACAAGTTGTTCAGTTTCCATGTGTGTGTAGGCTTTTTGCTATTTCTGTTGTTGGTTAGATCAAACTTTATTCCATGGTGATCAGATAAGATACAAGGGATTATTTCAATCTTCTTGTATCTGTTGAGGCTTGCTTTGTGAACAACTATATGGTCTATTTTGGAGAAGGTTCCATGAGGTGCTGAGAAGAAGGTAAATTCTTTTGTATTTGGGTGTAAAGTTCTGTAAATGTCTGTTAGGTCCATTTGATTCATGACCTCTGTCAGAGACATTGTTTCTTTGTTTAATTTCTGTTTTGTTGACCTGTCCTTTGTTGAGAGTGGGATGTTGAAGTCTCTGAATATTAATATGTGGGGATCTATGTGTGGTTTTAAGTTTTATCAATGTTTCTATTACATATGTGGCTGCCCTTGCATTTGGGGCATAGATGTTCAGGATTGTGATATCTTCCTGGTGCAATTTTCCCTTGATGAGTATGTCCTTACCCAACTTTTTTGATTAATTTTGGTTGAAAGTCTATTTTATCAGATATTAGAATGGCTACTCCTGCTTGCTTCTTGGGTCCATTTGCTTGGAAAGTTGTCTTCCAACCCTTTACCTTCAGGTAATGTCTAACTTTGTGACTTAGGTGTTTTTCTTGTATACAACAGATTGCTGGGTTTTGTTTATGCATCCATTCTGTTAGTCTGTGTCTTTTTATTGGAGAACTGAGTCCATTGATGTTGAGAGAGATTAATGACCACTGGCTGTTAGATCCTTTGATTTTGATGTTGGCTGTGGTCATAAGGTTGTGTGGTTGGTGGCTTTTTGTTTTACTCTAGTAAGGTTAATTATTT
>NW_026595987.1:68381-71010 GCF_907164565.1 Psammomys obesus
TAGTAGCCCATGCTGACATCTGTGTTTTCTTATGGTCTGCATGGTATCCGTCCAGGCCCTTCTGGCTTTCATAGTCTATGTTGAAAGGTCAGGTGTGATTCTAAAGGGTTTGCCATTATATGTTACTTGGCCTTTTTCCCTGGCAACTTTTAGTATTTTTTCTTTGTTTTGTATACTTACTGTTTTGATTATTATGTGGCAGGAGGATTTTCTTTTCTGGTCAAATTTGTTGGGTGTTCTGTAGGCCTCATGTATCCTTATTGGCTTCTCCTTTATCTTGGGGAAATTTTCTTCAATGATTTTGTTGAAAATATTTTCTGGGCCTTGGAGAAGGGAGTCTTCTTTTTCCTCTATACCTATTATTCTTAGGTTTTGTCTTTTCACATTGTCTTGGATTTCTTGGACGGTCTGTGTCAGGAATTTTTTAGATTTAACATTTTCTTTGACAGACACATCTATTTCTTCCATTGTATCTTCCACACCTGAGATTCTTTCTTCCATCTCTTGTAGTCTATTGGTTATGCTAACCTCTGTAGTTCCTGTTTTCTTCCCTAAGTTCTTTCTCTCCACAATTTCCTCCATTTGTGTTTTCTTTAATTTTTCCAATTCCATCTTCAGATCTTGAGCCATTCCTTCAGCTGTTTGTTTGAACAATCCTCTGTTTCTTTTATTTCATTCAGTGATTTCAGCATTTCCTCTCTAAAGGCCACAAACTGTTTGGCTGCAACTTCCTGTATTTCTTTACAGATGACCATAATCTGTTTGTTTTTATCTTCCTCTATTTCTTTACTGATAGCCATAATCTGTTTGAGTTTATCTTCCTCTAGGTCTTTACGCATTTTATTTGTTTCCTCTGTTATCCTCTTCATGAGCATAGATGTTAGGTCATCTTCTTGAATTTCAATTATGCTGGGGTGTCAAGGGCTACTTGCCCCTGGATAACTGGGTTCTGGAGATGCTGTATTGCTCTGGCTTTTATTGGTTGAGCTTTTACACTGGCCTCTACCCATTGGGGTATCTCGGGTGTTTGAGGTTAGTTTCTGGTGGTTCCTGGAATCCTGTGGTGGAGAGAATCCCCTTGGCAGGAAGATGGTTTTTCCTGAAGGAAGTATTCTCAGCTTTTTGGGTATAGTCACTGGATGGCTGGTGTTTTTCAGGAGTTGCTGCTGCTCACCTCAGGCATAGAGACCTGAGTGGTAACTGTGGTCCTTGTTAGTGGAGAGGGCTCTCCTCTCACCCGGAGAAGTCCTGAAGGCAGCTGCCCTGTTTCTGGGTTTCTTGCTGTAAATTTAGTGATCTGCTGCTGTAAACTGTGTGTCCCGTGGTTTGGTCAGTTTTCTTATGGATAACTGGTTACCCATTGGAGTAGTATTTGGGGGTTGATCTCAGGAATTCTGGGCTTTTGTAAGTCTGATGTTGGGGCTCTGTGCCCCAGTATCCAAGTGGTAATCTGTGGTGGGTGGGTACCACTCTCCTGGTAACAGCAGGCTATCTGGTGCACAGCTGTTCCCTATGTTGGGCTGGTCTGTGGGGCCCTTTCCAGCGATATACTGGGTGGCCATCTTCTTTGCTTTGTTCCCTGTGAAGATTTCTCCCGACAGTGACTCCAAGTCTCTGGTGCCCTGGGGTGCACAGCTCTGTCTGTGCCGGAGAGGGAGAGCTGGGCGTGCAGCAACTGTCTCTGCTTGCTGCTTGGGCCCAGTTCAATGATGGCGACTTGTACCCGCCAGTTTGTGGGACTTTTTCCAGGGAGAGACTGGGGGACACAAGTCAGTACCGTTTCCTTCCTTCCCTGGGGGGTTTTCTTGCAACTGGGACTCCCAGTCTCTGGTGTTTTTTGTGCCCACCCATCAGCCTGGGAAGGTGGTCAGGACACGCATGCGTGTGGCTCTGGTCTGGCACCCTAGTGCCTGCGGGACCCGGGGTCATTTCTGGGTTCTGGCTGGGTGATCTGAGTGTGGACCCGACTCATTCCCATGCCGTGGGGGTTTCCTCTCACCTGGGAAACATGATCTCTGTTGTTTTAGGACACAGAGTTCAGTCTCTTGGTTGCTGTACAGAAAATGTCTTGCTCCTCACACACAGTGTTCTCCTGGCGCCTCCATCTTGTCTCCCCCTCCCCAGTTCTGTATTTTTATATTTATTATTGATTACAATTTATTCACTTTGTATCCCGGCTCTAGTCCCCTCCCTTGTGTCCTCTGAGTCCCACCCTTCCTTTCTCTTCTTCCCTTATGCCACTCCCCTAACCACTGATGGGAAGGTGCCCCTCCCCTTCTACCTGACCTTCGGACTCAACAGGACTTGCTATCTTCTTCCTCTGTGGCCTGGCAAAGCTGCACACCCCAGGGCGAGGTGATCAAAGATCTGGCCTCTTAGTTCATGTCAGAGACAGCCCCTGCTCCTATTATAGGGAACCCACTTGGAAACTGAGCTGCCTATGGGCTACATCTGAGCAGGGGTTCTAGGTCCTCTCCATGAATGGTCCTTGCTTGTGGTTTTTGTCTCTGCAGCTCCCCTTGGCACAGGTTTTAAGGCGCTGTTGGTCTCCTCATGGAGCTCCTGTCCCCTCCAATTCTTTCTATGTCCCCCTTCTTCAATAAGCTTCCCTGAACTCTGCCCAAAGTTT
>NW_026595988.1:0-1100 GCF_907164565.1 Psammomys obesus
GTATGTACATATATACATGCATGGACACATATATACATACATGTATACACGTACACATGTGCATACGTATGTACATGCACGCATGTATATACATACGTATATACATACATACACTCGTGTATATGTATCTATACAAATATACATACACACGTATAAACATACGTGTATACACACATACACATATGCTTACATACATGTATATACATATATACATACATGTATATGTATATATGTATATACGTGTATGTATACATACACGTATGTACACATTTATAGATATATATGTAGACACAAATATACATATATATGCACACATATATACATGCATGTATAGACGTACATATATACACACGTACATACATACCCACGTACATGCGTACACATGATTACACGCACATATATGTGTATGCACGTTCCCATACATGGATGTGTTTACACGCATCCATGTATGGATGCGCGTGTGCGTTTACATATACGCTGACGTCTGAACACGCATGTACGCGCAGGCCCATAGATACATACGCACACATGCTCGCACACACAGAGCCCTGACGGCCATGTCCATGCCATGTGGCCTGTGCGCTTGACCTCAGGGAGAGGCCGAGCCCCGGGGGTGGGCCCGACGGGACCCGCGTGAGCTGCTCGCGCGCCCCCTGCTGCCGAGGGTCTCGCTCTAGTCACGTGTGCCAGATCTCGCTCTAGTCACATGTGTGCACAGGGCTTTGACTGCACATACGTGTGGGCTCGCCAGCAGGGGGCGCCGGGTCTCGCTCTAATCACGTGTGCACACGGCTCTGACTGCACATGCGTGTGCGCTCGCCAGCAGGGGGCGCCGCACCCCACTGTGGACAGTCAGGTGCCGGGACTCGAACCCGGGTCCTCTGGGGGAGCAGCCGGCGCTCTCGACCTCTGACCTCTGATCCGTCTCCCCAGACCCCGGGAAAGGCCTCTGGGTGGAAGGAAGCCCGGGTTGTGTGTGCGTGCGTGTGTGTGTGTGTGTGTGTGTCTGTGTATGTGTGTGTGTCTGTGTATGTGTGTGTGTGTCTGTGTGTCTGTGTGTGTGTGTGCGTGTGTCCGTGTGTGTGTGTCTGTGTGTCTGT
>NW_026595989.1:0-3874 GCF_907164565.1 Psammomys obesus
TTTGAGTAATACCAAGTAATATTTCTGTTCATTCCTTACATATCACCGAGAAAACATTGCTTTCTTGCCCAAGGAAATATTCAGTCTTTTAAGCAGTGACAAGCAGCAGAGCATCAATGACAAGCTTTTACTAAAAACGCCATAGTATCTTATGAACCACAGAAAGATATTCACGTTATATATTTTACTGCCAGTCTATTCTTTCCATTGATAAAAGCTTGCGTATTTTCAACTCACACCGGGTCCCAGTGTAGAAAGGTAGAACTGGACATGATATCCCATACCTAACCCAGAAGTTATTTCCAATGGACATTTGCTTTCAATGGAATAAATGATCTGTCTTCAGTGGAGTCTCAATGAGTCTGTCAATCACACTTGAGGGCTGCTCCCTGACCATCAGTAGACGTGCACTCATTGTATTCTTGAAGATAGTTTGTCTCCTGCTGATTTATTTTGGCATTTTATTTTTGGATTCTGGTCTTTTGCTTGTACATTTTGTTATACAATTCTGTATTTTTATAGTTGTGTATTTGTGTGTGTGTGTTTCTTGTATTTTTTCTTTTTATCTTTTATTCTATTCTTTTTGATTGTTTGCTTTTATTTTATTTTTAATTTTATTTCTTTACTTTTTTCTAATTTATTTATTTATTTATCTAAATATCTATCTATTTATTTATTTATTTATTTATTTATTATGATTTATTCGCTTTGTATCCCTGCTGAAGCTCCCTCCCTCATCTCCTTCCAGTCCCACCCATTCTCCCTCTCTTCTCCCCCTATGAACTTTCCCTATTCTCCTGATAGGGGAGGTTCTCCTACCCTTCTATCTGACCCTAGCCTATCAAGTCTCATCAGGACTGGCTTCATCATCCTCCTCTGTGGCCTGGCAAGGCTGACCCCCCTATGTTGAGGTGATCAAAGAGCCAGCCACTGAGTTCATATCAGAGATGGCCCCTGTATCTCTTACTAGGAACCCCACTTGTTTTTTTTTTTCTTGAGTATCTTTGTTTTCTAAAGGGAGAGTGAGAACAAGAGATCGCAGTTCAGGTGAGGTTGGGTAGAGTATCTGGGTATTGGTTGAGGGGAAAATTTAAGATATCATCTAATTCCAGTCAGAATGGACAAGATTAATACAGAAAATGACAGCATTTTCATGTTTTTCATGATGTGGGAAACACTTATTCTCTCAAGTGAGAGAAAAAATTGTTGCAGCCACAATGTAAGACTGGAGAATCCTCAGAAAAAATGATTTAAATTAAACTATCAATCAGTTTCATTTAGCATATATCCAAAGGAACAAAACTTAAATCAATCTCACTGAAATCAGGAACAGGACAAGGCTGCCCACTATCTCCATATCGCTTCAACATAGTTCTTGAAGTACTTGCTAGAGCAATAAGAAAATTAAAGGATTCCAAGAGTATTCAAATCAGATAAGGAAGAAGTCAAAGTAACACTATTTGCAGATGACATGATAGTATATCTGAGTGACCTCAAAAATTCTGCCAGGGAACTCCTACAGCTGATAAACACCTTCAGCTGGGTGGCCAGATACAAAATTAACCAAATAAAATAAAAAATCAGTAGCCCTCCTGTACACAAAAGACAGTTGGGCTGAAAAAGAAATTAAGGAAACAACACCCTTCACAATTGCCACAAAGGACATAAAGCACATTGCTGTAACTCTAACCAAGCAAGTCAAACACTTGTATGAAAAAAAAAAAAACTTCCAGTCTCTGAAGAAAAAAATAGAAGAAGGCATCAAAAGATGGAAAGATCTCCCATGCTCATGGCTTTGGCAGGATTAACTTAGTAAAACTGGCTATCTTATCAAAAACAATCTACAAATTCAATGCAATTCCCATCAAATTACCAAAACAATCCTTTACAGACCATGAAAGAAAAAAATTTCAACTTCATATGGTATAACAAGAAACCCAGAATAGCTAAAAACAATCCTGTAAAATAAAAGTTCTTCTGGAGGTATCTCCATCCCTGATCTCAAGCTATACTACTATAGAGAAACAGTAAGAAAAACTGCATGGTAGTGGCATAGAAACAGACAAGTGGATCAACAGAATCAAATAATAGACCCAGAAATAAACCCACACACTTATGGACACCTGATTTTTGACAAAGATCCCAAAAACATACAATAGAAAAAAAGATAGCATCTTCAACAAATGGTGCTGGGCTATCTGGATATCTACCTGTAGAAAAATGCAGATAGAGCCATATTTATCATCCTGCACAAAACAAAGTCCAAGTGGATAAAAAACCTCAGCATAAAACCAGACACACTAAACCTGTTAGAAGAAAAAGTGGCAAAGAACTGAACTCATTGACACACGAAACATCATCTTGAACAGAACACCAACAGCATGGGCTCCAAGATCAACAATCAATAAATGGGACCTCATGAAATTGAAAAGCTTCTGTAAAACAAAGGACACTGTCATCAGAACAAAATGACAGCCTGCAGATTGGGAAAGGATCTTCACCAACCCTATATCTGACAGAGGACTAATATCCAGAATTTATAAAGCACTCAAGAAGATAAACAGCAATAAAAAGGTAATCCAATTAAAAAATGGGGCACAGAGCTAAACAGTATTCTCAGTAGAGGAATATCGAATGGCAGAAAAACACTTAAAGAAATGTTCAGTGTTCTTAGGGAAATGCAAATCAAAATAACCCTGAGATTTCACATTACACCCATCAGAATGGCTAAGATCAAAACTCAAGTGACAATACATGCTGTAGAGGATGTAGGGAAAGGCAAACACTCCTCCATTGCTTGTGGAATGAAAACTTGTACAACCACTTTCAAAATCAGTTTGGCACTTTCCTCAGAAAATTAGGAATAGTGCTACCTCAAAATCCAGCTATACCACTCCTAGGCATATATCCAAATGATGTCCCAACATTAATAAGGACATTTGCTCAACTATGTTCACAGCAGCTTTATTTATAAGAGCCAGAATCTGGAAAAAAAAACACAGATGTCCCTCAATTGAAGAATGGATACAGACATTATGGTACATTTACACAATGCAATACTACTCAGCAATTAAAAACAAGAAAATCATGAAATTTTCAGGCAAATGATGGGAACTAGAAATGATTATCCTTAGTGAGGTATCCCAAAAACAGAAAGACGTGCATGGTATATACTCACTTATACATGGATATTAAACATATAATATAGGATAATCATACTAAAATCTGTACACCTAAAAAAGTTAAGCAAGAAGGTCCGTGGGTATGAGGCTCAATCCTCCTTCAGAAAGGCAAATGGGATAGACATCAGAAGAAGGAGAAAACCAGGAATAGGACAGGAGCCTACCACAGAGGACCTCTGAAAGACTCTACCCCATAGGGTATTAAAGCAGATACTGAGACTCATAGCCAAACTTGGGCAGAGTGCAGGGAATCTTATGAAAGAAGGTGGGGAGAGACAACCTGGAGGAGACAGAAGGTCCACAAGGATCATTCATGGAGATAATCTAGAACCCTTGCACAGATATAGCGCATGGCAACTCAGTCTCCAAGTGGGTTTTCTATTAAGAGGACAGGTGCTGTCTCTGATATGAACTCAGTGGTTGCATCATTGATCTCCTCCCCTTGATGGGTGGGGCAGCGGGGGGAGCCTTACCAGGCCACAGAGGAAGACATTGCAGAGAGTCCTGATGAGAACTGATAGGCTAGGGTCAAATGGAAGGAGATAAGGACCTCCCCTATCATTAGACAAGGGGAGGGGCATGGAAGGAGAAGAAGGAGGGAGAGGGCGATTGGGACTGGACAAGGGAGAGGGCTAGAGCTGGGATACAAAGTAAAGAAATTGTAATTAAAAAAAAGTATTGTGAGGCAGGCT
>NW_026595990.1:0-7256 GCF_907164565.1 Psammomys obesus
CTAAATTTAAGTCACTCTCACTGGCCTATCCAGTCCTGTACTCAGAGGAGAACTACATAGCTGGGGAGACTGGAAGGGAAGGCTAAGCCTTGATGGAAAAGAAAACTTAAACAAAACAGCAACAAAAAGAATAACCTGATGAAGTGCATTAGTGGGAAGCCAATTTGGGTGGTAGACATACTGGACCAAAGGGCAATGGATGAAGCTGGAGGCCTTACTATCACAGAGGTCAGGAAACGTGGGTGATGTAGGCTGGGTCAGAAAATCTGGGGGAGCAGTGTAAGGAGGTGCAGAACTTCCCTTGGCACAGCGAGGATTATATGTAAGGAACCCAGGTTTGACTAAAAGGGATTGGTGACTGTGAGTGAGAAATGATGACGATGCCAAGATCAGAAATAACAGGGTGTGTCTGTTCTTGGTTTCGGTGACAAATCTTAGACTGGGTAGAGCACCAAAGTGTGAGAGTATTACTGGGTGGTGATGTGTATATGATCTGGCTCTGGCCTTTGCTTTTCTGTTTTCAGTTCCTGCTGGAGACAGAGTACTGCAGCCTCCTTGCCGCTTCCTGCTACCACAGCCTTCTAGCTCGGTCTCACTGGACACCTGGAGTGCATGTCCTTCTTGACTTAAGAGACCAGAGCAGGAGGCCTCGTTAGAGCACTGCCTGCTTGG
The DNA here is from genome assembly GCF_907164565.1 of Psammomys obesus. Classification (NCBI taxonomy): domain Eukaryota; kingdom Metazoa; phylum Chordata; class Mammalia; order Rodentia; family Muridae; genus Psammomys; species Psammomys obesus. The sequence continues at coordinate 673 of NW_026595990.1, forward strand.
TAACCTGTTTCATGTCTAAAGTTACTACTTGTTTTAAACTTAAAAAAATTTTTTTTGACATAAATTCTCACATAACCATCTTGGCCTTGGGCTCAGCATATAGCTGACTATGACTTTGAAACTCCTGATCCTCCTGCTTCCACCTCCCAAATGCTGGGATTTCAGGCATGTGCCACCATGCCTAGCTTTTTTTTTTCCAATTCTGATTATTTTAAGTTTTCAGGAGTTTTATGAGCTTTCAGACCCTTTTTATGATGTAAGGTACTTACTTGACTGAGGTTTGATATTGTACCTCTATCGTTACTCCTTTGGAATAATTGCTTTTTATATTTTTATGCTTCTTAGAAAAAACAGTATTGTATGATCTAATGTGATCAATCAATGGGATTTAGAGTCGGTTTGTATTCCAGTGTTCTCATTTGTCTTGTTATTGTACACGAACTGACACATTCCTATCTGCAACCATCCATGTGGAATCATAAAGATTTTTCACTCTGTGCCTAGGCATGCCTGTATGTTAACAAATAAAAAGCATATGTTGTAGGTGCTGAAAAATATGAGTTGTTTGTTAAAACAGTGTAAGGTAAATATCAAGGAGGACTGTTTACTTTCACCAAGCCCGAAGTTAGGTAATCATTTATTTTTTTTAAATTCATGATTGAATGAAAAGCTCAAACGTTGATGCAGCAGACATCAGTCAGAAGGTTTACTTAAAAGTGCCCTTTATTTGCTACCCAAGGTAACTCAGAGTGTAATTGAGAGGAAGATTTTTAAAATCTAAATATTCTGAGTCCTCTGCTGATGTTCCAAACACATGAACTACAGGTAGGCCTCACAAGGCAGACATGGACTAGCTTGATCTAGATTTTTCTTGTACGTTTACTTCCTTCCTTTCTTCACTGTCTCATTAAAAATAATCAAGGTCTCACTGTGTAGTGCAGGCTGGCCAAGAATTCACTGTGTACCTCAGGTTGGCCTCCAAAGATCTTGTGGTGATCTTTCTGCCTCAGCCTCTCAAGCATTACCATTGTAGATATGCTTCACCATGTCTGGCTCCCTGTTTCTATTTTTAGTGACACGTGTTTGATGGTGATGATATCCAATCACCACAATTTCTTTTTTTGTGTGAGGCTCTGGAAAGTCAGGAGTCTTAATTTCTCCACTTGATGGCAGAGAAGCAAACTCATAAAATCACTGAGGTTTTGGAAAATTAAGCTGGGCTGAAGGCCATCTCATGCTTCATTCTTCCCATGATCTCATAGTTTGTCATCTTCCACTGAAGATGAATATGTATCCATGTTCCTGAAGTTGTATGCCACACCTTGCTTCCACAGTTGGGTTGAGTAAAAGGGAAAGTGTTTTGGTTTGTGGTTGTGGCATAAGAAGAAGGAAGATGGATACATATTCATCTTCAGTGGAAGATGACAAACTATGAGATCATGGGAAGAATGATCATGGGGAAGACCCTAGAACTCATTGGCATAGACAACAGAAATGACACAACAGACTTTTGAGAAACAGATCAATCTCCCTGTCCCCTTTCATTTTTGTGAGGCCTAGAGCTTTTGTATCAGGGGCTTTCAGATTTGACATTCTCCCCTCTCAGTGTGTTATAATTAAAGAGTCTCTTTCTGGCACATTTTCACTCTCTTTGGATATCTGTGTAAACATTCAGTGGCAAGCTTTTTGATATGTCTCCCATGTCATGTACTGTCACAGTTCAGTTTTAAAACTTCACCTGTTATAGCTTGACTCTCACATGTTATATGGCATCATTGGATAGGTATGAACATGCCCATCATTTCAGAGCATCTCAAGTTGAACAAGAAATGTTAAGATAAAGGAATCTCTGCTGTTATATAGGCCAAACACAGGCTTTCTAAGGGAAAGGAAGTTTAAGAGGGAATCCCCTATGTTGTTTCACTTGCTGACTCCACAATACCAAAACGTCAATGAACTCTCAAGCTCAAGAGATTTTTTTAAAATTCAGACTACATATAATAACTATAAGTTACTATATGAAAATGAATAAGAGTGAGTTATTATGACGTGGAAAGGATAGGAGCCCCACAAGGACCAAATATATCTGGGCACAGGGTTTTTTTTTCTGAAACTGTTTCTCCAACCAAGGACCATGTATGGATATAACCTAGAATCTTTGCTCAGACGAAGCTCGTGGTAGCTCAATAAACAATTGGTTTCCCATAGTAAGGGGAACAGGGACTATCTCTGACAGGAACTCAATGGCAGGCCCTTTGACCTCCCCACCTCCCAAGGGAGGAGCAGTCCTGCTAGGCCACAGAGGAAGACTTTGCAGCTAATCCTGAAGATACCTGATAAAACAGGGCCAGATGAAAGGGGAGGAGGTCCTCCCCAATCCGTGGACTTGGAAAGGGGCAGGGAGAAGCTGAGGGAAGGAGGGTGGGATTGGGAGGGAATAAGGGAGCTCGATACAGCTGGGATACAGAGTTAATAAAATGTAACTACTAATAATAAACAATTATAAAAAATCAGAAGAAAAAAAAGAAAGAATTTGGGATTGATGAATTTTGGCTACACATATTTCTTTACAGTATAGTGGATGCGATTGTGCGCTTATAAAGTTTCGATTATAGTAATTGCGTATATTTAGGAATGGCTCTCACAAGCCTGAAAGTTTAGCAATTAACTGTTGTGGTCCAGGAAGAGGTAGTCTCAGCAGTCCATTGCTTTCCACCTTTGTCTAAGAAGTCAAATCAAAGCAGATCCAATTAACATTGTATTGTCAAAAAGGCATAGAACAGAATAAAGTTTTGGGAAAGTAGTGTATTAATAACAAAAGGATTTTTGGGAAATGTTGATCATAATGTACAGTTAAAATAATTTTTGTTGAAATGCACATTAGTATAAAGGGCCAAATGTTCCTATGTGATTAATTAAAATAGAAATAAACACCTTTATTTTAGACTGGGTTAGAACTACATACAATTGAAGGATAAGTAACGCACTAACTCACCAAACCTTCACGCCATTCTTGTGAGACAAGAGAGCATTGTTTTGGTGTCACAGTCTGGAAATGATGTTGATGTATTTTGTAGATTTAGCAAATCTGCTAGCAATCCCTGCCTGTTCTTCAACTGACAAAATCAGCTTCCCATGATGTCTAAATAGAGGCAGTTTTACAAGTGTTTACCTATTGAAAGTGAAATTGAGGAGCATAAAACAGTAAAATGTGTGGGTTAAAACTACATTGCACACAAGCATTCATAGTTCACAGGAACACGAATAACACCACAGACACGAACTCTCCAAGACACTTGCACAGCCTCAGAAAAGAATGACAACGTGAATAAAAAGGTGATCAACAAGTAAATAGAGGGAGGTCTCTTGCAGAGATTCAGAGTACACTGCAGCAAATCGAGGACTGGCTTCAATTCAATTCTCAAGCCATAAGATCCAAGAGAACAGGCAACAGAAAAAAAAAATTGGATTGGACTTCTTCATCTAGAATCAGTAGATTATGTAATTCAAATCATACATAACCTGTGAAATAACCTGTACATGAAGACACTGACATTTCCTTAATTGCCAGACAGATGGAGAGAACCGCCCAGGGAAAAATCTTGCAGAGGAATGGAAAGTCAGGTATCAGTCTCATATTAGGAATTTGATGTTTGCCCAAGTTGGAAACAGAAAGCTGAGTGTTTGATAGGGATTCTTGCACTCTCCTGAGGCCAGCAAAATGAAGGGTTTTATGCCTGCTGAGGGTGATGGCCTGTGATCTACTGAACAACAAGGATCAGGGAAGGACACAGCCCATTCCCTGGAGCAGCACTGGGAATCTCAGTGGCTCTTGAGAACCTCCTCTCTCGTGTCACATTCAGGTAATTGTGGAGGGCTGCTGCTGTAAACCTTCAAGAAGTGGTAGCAAACAGATACTTAGGGACGACGGAAAAAGCCAGCAAAAACTTTAATATCATTTACAAGTGAGCTTTATTTTCTTCAGGTACTACTTATTCAAGAACTTCTGCAGTTAACACTTTTGAAAACTCTGACAGAAATTCTCACTGGAAATTAAAATAAAAAAAAAAAACGCAACTTGTAAACATTTTAACCTGCCCACATCTGAAACAATCTTGAAACAGTAAAGATTTGTTGACAGAAAGCAGAGTTAATAACAGATACATTTTTATTTCCCTTTTATACTTTTATCCTTTCGGCCAAAAGTATAAAAAGCTCATGATGAATAGATGATGCACATAGTTCTAAATATCTGCTAAATAGGTAAAAGGCAAGCCCATTAAGTCTCCAGCTCTATTCTGTAGTTTATTTCCTATCACTGAAATTTGTCACACATGTCTAAGTGAATTACCTAACTACACAAAGGTAGAAATGGTAACCCAGAATTTACTCAGCTTCCCTTTTTTTCCTACATTACTGTCATCTCTAGGTTTTTTGTAATTATGCAGTCATGGTGTGCAATCTTGATGTATCTCCTCTCTCCCTGGTCTCCCTTGTTGTGTCCAATCCTTTCTGTCGGCACCTTCCACTGCATCAGAGGGATGGAATCGCATGGTTGATACTCATAGGGTCTGCACACACAGTAAGAGTGAGCCTTAGTCTTTGGTGAGGATGGAGTTGTTGGATCCCTTCTCTTATTCTTTTCTTCACTCACTATTTCAAGAATTCTGCAGGTGATTGTGTGGACTATCTCTGTGATAAAGAGAACATCCAAGATGCTTAATATTAATGCCTTAAAATGAACTTCCACCAAAGTCTGGGACACCTGTTGTCTGCAAATTCTTTTCTTTCAGTGATGTAAGACTTTATAGTCTTTCCAACTCTACATCAAGAAGATGCTGCTTTGGTTTGAATGTGTGTGTGTGTGTGTGTGTGTGTGTGTGTGTGTGTGTGAGAGAGAGAGAGAGAGAGAGAGAGAGAGGAGAGGAAAAGAGTATATTTGCCTCTTTATATGTTGTATGCCTGTATATGGGTATTCTTGTCTGTGTATGTGTGCATGTGTGTGTATGTGTATAAGCCAGAAAGCAACACTGAGTGTTTCATTCTATCACTCTCTACATTAAAAGTATTTTATTTTATGTGTATGAGTGTTTTTACTGCATGTGTATATATACCACATATGTGTCTAGTGCCATTAGAATTCAGAAGCAGGGGAAGTATCAGGAATTTTTGCAAGCTACCATGTGTGTTGTAGTAAATAAAAAAAAATGAGTGTTGGGCTATATAAGGTTTATTATTAACCCTATGATTATCATAGCGGTATTATCTGACCTGCTATCACAAATAATAAGACACAGACACCTATTAGATTTTACCATTGCCTTATTTACCTTGGGCCGGGAAGATATTTTTACCTATGCTGGCTGTCTCAGTAACCTCACCATTTACCTCCCAGCCCACATCCAATGCCATCCTCCTTAACAATTATCATCTGAACTATCTTCCATCCATAATTTTATAAAAACTTGTTTTTATTCCTTATCTGGGTCTTTACACGCCATCCTTGGAATCTTTTCTCCAGTCTCACGTGGTTCCTTCTCCATCCTGGTATCCTCCTTCCTCCTCTCTTCCCATCCATCTGTTTCCCATGATTCTCTCTTTAACCCAGAAGCCTGGGAACCTTAGCCACGCCTACTCTGTTCTGCCCTGTCCTGGTACAAGCTGTTTAATCAACCAATCGGGTATGTTTTAGGCAGATTTACAAAACAAGGATAGGTGAAAACAGAGCTTGAGGGCCCGCGTTAGAACAGTCTCCAACACATATGAGTACTAGGAACAGAACCTGTGTCCTCTGCAAGAGCAGCTAGTGCTTTTAGCTGCAGAGCCATCTCTCCAACTCATCCTTTTTTTTTTTTTTTTTTTGAAGCAGGCTCTCAACAAACCTAGAGCTTTTTCCATCTAGACCAAGTTTGCTAACTAGTGAGGCCCCTGTATTCACCTGCCTGCACCACCATCCCTGGGGTGGTGCAGTAAACCAAATGCCATGGTTTACTGGTTTCTATGTCTGTGATGGAAATCTGAACTCAGGTCTTCATGTTTGTGCAGCAAACTGCTCTCCATCCTCTGAACCATCCCCACATGCCTAGGTTAGAGCATGTCCTACACAAATGTGCCATTCTTGTTTTTTGAAACATCTTGTTTTCAATATTGAAAATCAATATAATGGGCCAAAGAACTGAGCAAACAGTTCTCAAAAGAAACATACGGTCAATAACTATCTTAAAAGTGTTTAGCATCTGTAGCCATCAGAGAATGCAAATTAAAACTACTTTGTATTTCCTCTTTTTTCTTTATTAATTACACATTATTCACTTAGTATCCCCCTGTGGTTCCCTCCCTCCTCCCATCCCAATCCCTCCCTTCCTCCACCCTCTGCATGCATGCCCCTCCCCAAGTCCACTGATAGGGGAGGTCTTCTTTTCCTCCCTTCTGATCCTAGTCAATTAGGTTTCATCAGGAATGGCTTCATTGTCTTCTTCTGTGGCCTGGTAATGCTGCTCCCCCCCAGGGGGAGGTAATTAAAGAGCAGGCCAATCAGTTCATGTCAGAGACAGTCCCTGTTCCTATTACAATGGAACCCACTG
>NW_026595990.1:7356-16504 GCF_907164565.1 Psammomys obesus
CTGCCATGGGCTACATCTGTGCAGGGGTCTTAGGTTATCTCCATGCATAGTCCTTGGTTGGAATATCAGTCTCAGGAAAGACCCCTGTGCTCAGATTTTTTGGTTCTATTGCTCTCCTTGTGGAGTTCCTGTCCTCTCCATATCTTACTGTTTCCCACTTCTTTCCTAAGATTCCCTGCACTCTGCCCAAAGGTTGCCCATAAGTCTCAGCATCTGCACTGATAGTCTGCAGGGCAGAGCCTTTCAGAAGTCCTCTGTGGCAGGCTCCTGATTTGTTCCCTCTTTTCTCCTTCTCCTGATGTATTTCCTTCTGATCTCAGTGAGAATGGTTATCATGAAGAAAACAATTCACAACCAATTCTGGTGAGGTTGTGGGTAAACGGAAACGCTTACTGGTAGTAGAAGTCTAAACAGGTACAGCCCAGCCGCTGTAAGAATCAGAGTGTAAGTTTTTAAAAAGCTAAAGTGAGAAGTTTGTATACTACAGCTGTATCACTTCTGGCTATGTAGTCTACCACCTCTCACGGAGATAATTGCACATCTATGCTCATTGTTCAAGTCCACAACAGGGAGGAAGTGGAATCAGTGTAGCTGGCCATCAACAGAGGAAGGGGTAATGAAAATATAGTATGTGTATGAAATGGGATTTTATTCAGCCATAAATGAAAAGGAAATTTACAGATAAATGGGTAGAAATGGAAAACATTATGCTTTGAGGAAATTCACCTAAGAAATACAGCACCTCATGTTCATTTCATATGTAGATCCTGAAGCTGAACTTTTATATATGTATATTTTGGATCAAGTATAGGGAAAGCTCAGGAAACTAGAAAGGGGCCCATGAGGGGTGGGGTGAAGCTTCAGGGAAGTAGATAAAGAAGGTAATAGAACACATGTGTTATGAAAGTGGAAAAGGGAATAATGGAGCTAGATGTGTACATAGGGAGAGGGAAAAGGGGGTGGGAAAGAGAAACAGGAGTGTGGAAAGAATCAAAAAGAACTCAGTGTATATGAAAGGACATAAAGAACCTTGTTCCTTTACATTCAGATTATAAAAATATAATTATTATCATTTTTCTGGTTGAACTAGTTTTTTGTTCCTTATGTTTTTTCTACTTTGATGTGATGTTTTAATTAATTTTTAATTTTTAACATTTTTATCAATTGTTATTAATTACAATTTATTCAATTTGTATCCCGTTGCGGCCCCTCCGTCTCCTCCTCTCATTCTCACCCTCCATTCCTCTTCTCCCCCTGTGCCCCTCCCCTAGTCCACTGATAGGGGAGGTCCTCCTCCCCTTCCATCTGAGCCGAGCCTATCAGGTCTCATCAGGAGTGGCTGCATGGTCTTCCTTGATGTAATTTTTTTTTTTAAAGAAAGGATTCTCACCAAATTATGATATGGCCTACATGGGCCTAAAATTTGTGACCTTCCTTATTGAACCTTGAGAATGGCTGAGATTACAGACTGTTACTACCACAGGTTTGCTGTGCTTTTCTTTTTTTTTTCACATTTGTTTTTCTTTTTATGTGTATGACTGTTGCCCTGAGTGTGTGTGTGTGTGTGTGTGTGTGTGTGTTTAAATGTACATGTTCACATGCACCACATGCATGCTTGGTGCCTGAAAAGGCCAGAAGAGGAAGTCAAAGCCCTTGGACTTGGAGTTGCCGACGATTGCGAGCTGCCATATGGGTACTGGGAACAAATCTGAGCCCTCTCCAAGAGCAGCAAGTGCTCTTAGTCTTCGAGCAATCTGTGCAGTTCCTGCTGTGATCCTCTTCTGTGTTATTATGGAATGCCGTCTAGACACCTCTTCCTGTGCCACTGACCATGGTGCGAAGAGTGTAGGCAGCAGAAGACTGGACGTTTCTTCTTTCCCAGCCTTGCTACTCATGTTTGAGAGATGAGGGCTGAGGCTAGCTGTGGTAATTAGAACATCTTATATTTTGGTAAAGGTAAGCAAACAGTGTTGGTAGAGATGCCCAGGGATCTACACTCTGGGATCTCCTCTGTGCCCATGGTCCTTACCTATAAGTAATTTTCAAAATGGTTTTTTTTTTTTAACCACACTTGAATATCCTGGTGATGAGCACAAAGTGAAACAAACTGGGTCACTTATGGTATATAGGAAGGGAATGGGTATAAGGGCAAATATAGCTACCAAGGACACCCTTTAGTAGCCTACTTCTTTCAAGTAGTCTTTAGCCTTTTTCAATAGACCACTGAAATATTGCCTTAGTTTCTTTTTCCTGTTGCTGTGCTACAATACCCTGATCAAAGAAACTCAATGAAGAAAAGATTTATTTCAGCTTCGAGCTCAAGGATACAGTCCATCATGGAAGGGAAGTCAAAGCAGCAGGAGCTTCAGACAGTTGGCCACACCATATCCATAGTTAGGAAGCAGAAAGAGATGGCTGTTACTGATGTTTTTCTCCATGTATATAGTCCAGGGCTGCTATCCTGAGAAAGGTCGTACCAACAGTTGGCAGAACATTTCATTTTTCTTAACACAATCATGATAATCCCTCACAGGCATGCCCAGAAGCTATTTCTTAGTTAATTCTAGATTCTGTCAAATTGATAACACTAAACATCACTGGTATGAATCTATAAACACAGTAATTCATTCATGAACTCAGAGACCTCACAAGTCATTCACCTGCCAAAGGTTCTACCTCTGAACCCAGCTGCCCTGAGGGCCAGGCTTTAATACATGAGATTTTTGCAGACATTTGAAAGGTCCAATCTATAACATTTCTTTATTACATTTTTGATTTACTATATTAATATTTGTCTTAGAGGGGCAATTAATAGTTTAACTTAAAACAATTTAGCTCAGGTTAATAAAAATTTAACTTCAATATTATACATAAATTAAACCTTTTAAAGCCCTAGAGCAGTGATTCTCAATCTTCTTAATGCTGTAAATCTTTAATACAGTTCCTCATGTTGTGGTGACACTCCAATCATAAAATCATTTTTTTTGTTACTTCATTGCTACTGTTAGGAATTATAATATAAATATCTGAAATGTGACCCCAAAAGAGTCATGGCCCACAGGTTGAGAATCACTGATCTAGATGCCCAAGACTGATAGAATACATATGTATTAAAAAGAGAGTTAAGACAATGCAACCAGTCCTGATGAGATCTGATAAGCTAGGGTCAGATAGAAGGGGAGGAGGACCTCCCCTATCAGTGGACTAGGGGAGGGGCATGGGAAAAGAAGAGGGAGGGACGGTGAGATTGGATTGGCAGGGGGCGAGGGAGGGGGAAACAGCCGGGATACAAGACCCCCCCCACATTTTCATTTCATTGTGACACATAATATGGCCAAATTGATCATGCAAGCCATAAACTCACTATGTATCCCATGTATGCCTTGAATTTGTCATTTCCTGCCTAGTCTCCTGAGTACATGGGCTTATAGACTTTTGCCAGTAGGTCAGCTTATGTGTACTTTTGTTCATTGTTTTCAAACTCTTTCTTATTTGTTGTTATAAGCAATTATTTTCTTTCACCCAGTCTTTTAGTGTGCTCAAAAAAAATGTACTCGTATAGCTATGAGGACAGTACTTTCAGAGGCTAAATTTTAATTCAATCGAAGGAAAGATTGTCTATGCGTAGCCCTGACTATTTTTACTTGGCTCATTTTACATTCATGCTCTGAAATTCCTTTTTTTAATATATTGACTAGACTGGAGGACATGCAAAAATTTCTAACTGATTATCTGTGACTAAATTGATGCTTAATTATAGCATTATAAAAGAGTAATCAAATAACTGCTCTTAAATTCCACAAAAGCATATTCCTTTACAACATTATCTAAACAACACTTTTAAAAGAAAAAATAAAATCAGTAGGGTAAAGTGAAAAATATAATGTAATGGGGCAGTAGAAAAAAATTAAATATGGACTGTCTGGAAACCTAGAATAAACTTGCATTCAACCAATTTTCTTGGTGATATTGTGTTATCGTGTTCATCTGAGAATACAACAGAGTCCTTAGAAGGTCTATGCCAAAGTAATTGAAGGGAAGGTTTTGAAACTCTCAAATGGCAAGGTAAAACTCCATCTCCTACAAGAAGCAGGAGAGATGAAGCAATGTGAGTATATTGTCCCAAGATATTTGATTACACTGTGAACCCCAAGATTGTTTACTGGAAAAAACCTGTTCTTAGTTGTGGAGTAGCTCAGCCCCTAATCCATTTAACCCTGTAAACAGGGTTAAACGAAGTCAACCACAGGTCGAGAGGTGGACCAAGCAACCTGTTGACAGGGAGTGAACATAGGAAAAAAAACCATAGAGTGAGAGGAAGTCAAGAAGGCAGATAGAGAGATGCATAGGAAGTAGAAAGGAGGGACCCTCAGTTTGAAGGGGTTTTAAGACATCATGGAGAAGGCGAAGGGGCTTTTTCCTTCTGGGAGGTTGGCGGAATAGAAAGGTCAGCTGTATGCTTTCTCTGCTTCTCTGAGCTAGCAGGCTTTCACCCCAGAATTTGGCTTCTGAGTCTTTCCTGGTACAATCAAATGTTAGAGATTTTGTTTAAAAACAATATTTTGGTGTTCCAAAACATGGCATGACCACAAGGACAGAGGAATCACTCCAGCTTTGGACAAATTGAGAAGCCATCACAGCTGATAAATTGTTAAAGTCCTGTTTCAACACAAACAGAATAATCCCAGTCAGGGCATAGATACCTGGCTGCTGGGATATCGCACACAATGTATTTAAATTGTATTTTTCTTAAAGTGAATGATTACAATGAGTATATATAAGAAAAACATGTTTCCCAATACCTTTACATGATCAAATATTTTATGTATTATGGCTGGAAAACAAATATATAAAAAGTTATTTCTAAGAACCCATATACATTTGTAACTAAACAACCTGTTCCCTAGTAATGAGAATAGGGACTGTCACTGACATGAACTCAGTGACTGGCTCTGTAATCACCTCCCACTGAGGAGGTGGGCAACCTACCAGGCTACAGAAGAAGACAATGCAGCCAGTCCTGATGAGTCCTGATAGACTAGGGTCAGATGGAAGGGGAGGAGGACCGCCCAATTCAGTGGACTTGGACAGAGGCATGAGAGAAGAAGAGCGATGGAAGGTAAGACTGGGAGCTGATAAGGAAGGGGGCTACAGCTGGGATACAAAGTGAATTAATTGCAATTAATAAAAATAAAATGAAATATAAAAATTGTACTAATCTAGAAATTTATTTCAAGCTTGTGTAAACAGGAGTATTTTGAGATTTTCTATTTCTTCTCAGAAATGATGCAGCTTTTCTGAATTTAAATGTCTAGTAAATCCTGTTAAAATGCATTCAGACATTTGCTTTTTTTAGTTATTTTTTATTTTTTATTTTAATTTTTATTAATTATACTTTATTCACTTTGTATCCCCCCACAAACCCCTCCCACCCCCCTCCCAATCCCAACTTCCTTCCCCCTTCTCCACGTATGCCCCTCCCCAAGCCCACTGATAGGGCAGGGCTTCCTTGCCTTCCTTCTGATCCTAGTCTATCAGATCTCATCAGGAGAGGCTGCATTGTCTTTTTCTGTGGCCTGGTAATGCTGCTCCCCCCTCAGGGGGAGGTGATCAAAGAACAGGCCAATCAGTTCACGTCAGAGGCGGTCCCTCTTCCCATTACTATGGAACCCACTTGGACACTGAACTGCCATGGGCTTCATTGTGCAGGGATTCTAGGTTATCTCCATGCACGGTACTTGGTTGGAGTATGAGTATCAGGAAAGACCCCTGTGTTCAAATTTCTAGTTCTGTTGCTCTCCTTGTGGAGCTCCTGTCCTCTCCAGATCTTACTGTTTCCCACTTTTTTCATAAGATTCCATGCACTCTGCCCAACAGTAGGCCATAAGTCTCAGCATCTGCTTGATAGTCTGCAGGGCAGAGCCTTTCAGAGGCCTTCTGTGGCAGGCTCCTAGGTGGTTTCCTGTTTTCTTCTTCTTTTGATGTCCATCCTCTTTGCCTTTCAGGATGATGACTGAGCATTTTAGCCAGAGTTTTCCCTCTTGATTACTTTCTTTAGGTGTACAGATTTTAGTAGGTTTATCATATATTATATGTCTATATATATATATATTATTATATATATATTATATTATATATATTATATATAATATATATATTATATTATATATATTATATTATATATATTATATGTCTATATATGTGAATATATACCCTATGTGTCTTTTTGCTTCTGGGATAGCTCACTCAGGATGATCTTTTCAAGTTCCCACCAATTACCTGCAAAGTTCATGATGCCCTTGTCTTTTATTGCTGAGTAATATTCCATTGTGTAGATGTACCACAATTTCTGTATCGATTCTTCAGTTGAGGGGTATCTAGGCTGTTTCCAACTTCTGGCTATTACAAATAAAGCTGCTGCAAACATGTTTGAGCAAATGTCCTCATTGTGTACTTGAGCATCTTTTGGATATATGCCTAGGAATGGTATGGCTGGATCTTGAGGAAGAGCTATTCCTAGATGTCTGAGAAAGCGCCAGATTGATTTCCAGAGTGGTTGTACAAGTTTACATTCCCACCAGCAGTGGAGGAGGATTCCCCTTTCTCTACAGCCTCTCCAGCATGTGTTGTCACTTGAGTTTTTCATCTTGGCCATCCTGATGGATGTAAGGTGAAATCTCAGGGTCGTTTTGATTTGCATTTCCCTAATGGCTAATGACTTTGAGCATTTCTTTAAGTGTTTCTCTGCCATTCAATATTCCTCTACAGAGAAATCTCTGTTTAGCTCTGTTCCCCATTTTTTAATTGGATTACTTGGTTTGCTCCTTTTCAGCTTCTTTAGTTCTGCATATATACTATATATTAGCACTCTGTCAGATGAAGGGTTGGTGAAGATTCTTTCCCAATCTGTAGGCAGTTGTTTTGTTTTGATGACAGTGTCCTTTGCTTTACAGAAGCTTTTCAGTTTCATGAGGTTCCATTTACTGATTGTTGCTCTTAGAGCCTGTGCTGTTGGTGTTCTGTTCAGGAAGTTGTCCCCTGTACCAATGAGTTCTAGGGTCTTTCCCACATTTTCTTCTAACCAATTTAATGTGTCTGGTTTTATATTGAGGTCTTTGATCCACTTGGACTTTAGTTTTGTGCAGGGTGATAAGTATGGATCTATTTGCATTTTTCTACATGTAGACATCCAGTTAGACCAGCAACATTTGTTGAAGATGCTATCTTTTTTTCCATTGTATGGTTTTGACACCTTTGTCAAAGATCAGGTGTCCATAAGTGTGTGGGTTTATTTCTGGGTCTTCTGTTTGATTCCATTGATCCACCATTCTGTTTCTATGCCAGTACCATGCAGTTTTTATTACTACTGCTCTATAGTACAGCTTAAGATCAGGGATGGAGATACCTCCAGAAGATCTTTAATTGTAGAGGACTGTTTTAGCAATTCTGGGTTTCTTGTTATTCCATATGAAGGTGAGAATTTTTCTTTCCAGGTCTGTAAAAAATTGTGTTGGTAATTTGATGGGAATTGCATTGAATCTGTAGATTGCTTTTGGTAAGATGGCCATTTTTACTATGTTAATCTTGCCAAGCCATGAACATGGGAGATCTTTCCATCTTCTGATATCTTCTTCTAATTCTTTCTTCAGATACTTGAATTTTTTTTCATACAAGTCTTTGACTTGCTTGGTTAGGGTTACTCCAAGGTACTTTGTGTCATTTTTGGCTATTGTGAATAGTGTTGTTTCCCTAATTTCTTGCTCAGCCTTTTTTTTTTCTTTTGTATACAGGAGTGCTACTGATTTTTTTGAGTTAATTTTGTATCCAGCCACTTTGCTGAAGTTGTTTATCACCTGTAGGTGTTCCCTGGTAGAATTTTTGGTGTCACTCAGTATACTATCATTTCATCTACAAATAGTGATATATTGACTTCTTCCTTTCCAATTTCTATGCCTTTGATCTCCTTCAACTGTCTTATTGCTCTAGCAAGGACGTCCAGAACTATGTTGAAGAAATATGGAAAGAGTGGTCAGCCTTGCCTTGTCCCTGATTTCAGTGGGATTGCTTTAAGTTTCTCTCCCTTTAGTTTGATGTTGGCTATAGGCTTGCTGTATATTGCCTTTACTATGTTCAGGTACATGCCTTGTATCCCTGATCTCTCCAAGACTTTAAACATGAATGGATGTTGGATTTTGTCAAATGCTTTTTCAACATCTAAGGAGATGATCGTGTTTTTTTTTTTTATTTTATTTTCAGTCTGTTAATATGGTGGATCACATTGATGGATTTTCGTATACTGAACCACCCCTGCATACCTGGGATGAAGCCTACTTGGTCATGGTGGATGATACCTTTGATGTGTTTTCTTTTTTTTAATTCGATTTGCAAGTATTCTGTTGATTATTTTTGCTTCAATGTTCACAAGGGAGATTGGCCTGAAATTCTCTTTCTTTGTTTGGTCTTTATGTGGTTTAGGTACCAAGATGACTGTGGCTTCATAGAATGAGTTTAGTAGTGTTCCTTCTGTTTCTATTTTGTGGAATCGTTTGAAGAGAATTGGTGTTAGCTGTTCTTTGAAGGTCTGGTAGAATTCTGCGCTGAAACCATCTCTTCCTGGGCCTTTTTTTTTTTTTTTTCTTTTTTGGATGGAAGACTTCTGATGACTGCTTCTGTTTCCTTAGGGGCTATAGGACAATTTAGTTGATTTACCTGGTCTTGATTCATCTTTGGCATGTGGAATCGATCAAGAAAATTGTCCATTTCATTTAGATTTTCAAATTTTGTGTCATATAGACTTTTGAAGTAAGTCCTAATGATTCCTTCAGCTGTTTGTTTGAACAATCTTCTTTTTCTTTTATTTCTTTCAGTGATTTAAATATTTCCTCTCTAAAGGCCACAAACTCTTTGGCTGCAACTTCTTGTATTTCTTTAAGGATGGCCATAATCTGATTGAGTTTATCTTCCTCTAAGTCTTTACTCATTTTATTTGTTTCCTCTATTATCCTCTTCCTAAGCATAGATGTTAGGTCATCTTCTTGAATTTCAATCATGCTGGGGTGTCCAGGGCTGCTTGCCCCTGAATAACTGGGTTCTGGAGATGCCATATTGCTCTGTCTTTTGTTGGTTGAGCTTTTATGCTGGCCTGTAC
>NW_026595991.1:0-10935 GCF_907164565.1 Psammomys obesus
GATTCACAGTATCTCCTGAGGAGCCAGGGCAGGATCCTCATTTTTCTCATCCAGGCCAACTTCTCAGGCATCTGAGTGTTGACGGTACCCTTCTGCTTCCCTATGCCCATGTGCCTGCCCTTCTGTTGACCAAGGTATTTTTCCGGCATCATGTCTATGATGGACTGTCACAGGCCTCCAGATGATTAGCCTGACTTTGATCAGTTCCCTGATTTGCTGAGGAGAGTTGGCATTGGTAATCTCATTGGTCTCATTGGGGTCCATCCAGACCTTTGTTTTGCCACAGAGGGCACTAGAGGCAAGCCTCTTCTGTAGCCTGAATCTACTCATGGTTGTGGCTATTTAATTCTTTTTCTTTTTTTCTTTTTTTTTTTTTTACTTTGGTCTAAGCTTAATGATGATGATGATGATCAATTTTCCACTTTGTATCCCAGTTGTAGCCCCATCCCGCATCTCCTCCCAGTAGAAGCCTCCTTCTCTCTCCCTCCCCTATCCATCTCCCTTGTCCATTGATAGGGGAAGTCCTCCTCCCCTACTGTCTAACCCTAGCCTATCAGGTTCCATAAGGATTGCCTGGATTCTCTTTTTCTGTGGGCTGGCTAGGTGTCCCCACCAGGGAGAAGGGATTAAAGGGCAGGTAACCAAATTCATGTCAGAGCCTGTCTCTTCTCCCCATACTAGGGAACCCTCATGGAGACTGAGTTGTTTTTTACTTCACAAGTTAACAAGGTTTAAGCAAGACAAGTCTATAGTATTTTACTTTTCCTATACTAGTTAGTTATAATCTATATTTTCCAAGAAACTGGTTTTCTATCTTTAGTTTTATTTTTGATGCTTTGTGTAGATAAAATAGTTAATTATCTATTTTCTATTCATGGCTTATTTAGTATGGTACATACCAAGACTCAATGATCTCATTTCCAACCTAAAGCAAATGTTTACTGTGGGTCATAAATCTGTCCCAAACCTGTTCTTCTTAGTGCAATTTATATGCTTGAATCAAGAAGATTCACAGAGTTCCTATCAGTTTTGATATTCTGAAGGTCGGAGGTAAAAGTTGCCTGATTCAAATCAGGAATTCTATAAAATCATTATCAGAAATTATAAAATCCTGGACTCCAAGATGGCAGTGACCAATGTACACCCTATCAGAAGGGCAAAGGTTCTGAACCTCCAGAACTGGTGAGTGCATGAGCCACGGGCTACTGAAGACAGAACATTGACTTTGAGGCTTCCAGGCTAGAGGGGACAAACCATGACCTGGGACAGATTAGATCCAGGCTCCCTGTGGACGCCTCCAGAGACTGAGAGTGGGGAATTATCGACTTCAGCACTCAAGGCTGCAAATCCTCTGGCTCATCCAGCAAAGGTGGTGGGTACGGCAGAGGGAGGTAGGGAGTGCATAACCCCAGGTAAGGGGCCTCCCCCCTCCAAAGCCTAAACAGGGGACCCAGATCTGAGAGTAGAAAACTGTGGACCCTCTGAGCTTACTGCATACACCTGGCGGTGAGTTCCTGGGGACTCTGCCCTTTCCACACACACCTGCAAATGAGTAAGTCTGCCAGAGAGTCATTACAGAGCCCCACATCCAGGTTCCCTCTACACTACCCTCCAGACACGAGATCCCTCCCCACTGTGGGCAACATAGGGATCCCTGGGACAGTGTTCTCAACATTGAAGGCCCTGTTCTGAGGATCTCCCAGTGTAGTCCAGCCAAACAATTCCTGGAAACAATTCCTGAAGCCAAGATGGTACAAGCCAGACAGATCTGAGGGCTTGAAGCACAGTACAGGCCTGTGGGCCACTGAGCTGTTCAGGGCTCCTATGCACCCACACTGCAATTGTGAACCAGGCACACAGCAATGCACATCATTGCCCTTGTGCCCACACACCTGCGATCTTCCTCTCTTAGCTGCCTCTGAAACACCTACAACCACTCACAAAACTGTAGACCACTCTCATCTTCCTAAAGAATACTCCAGATTCCAGAGACAGATACACACAGTCTGCAGTACAGACTCCAGGAATTATAATATCATCTTCATATTGATTCAGCAGAAAAACTGCCCAACACAGTTAAACAGTTACACTAGAGCACATGCAGTGAGAATTTCTCTCTACCATTTATATGAGAAATACAGCAGTGACACTCATGGAAAGACCTATCAGCAGTAGGAAACAACCTGGAGACAAAGTCCCTGGGGCTGTGCCTCACCAGGCAAACACATTTGTCAGCTGTGCAAAATTGATGGGCTGCATCCAGGAAGCTCACTTGCTTGCCACAGGCCCTTTCTGCACCAAAGGCTCCTGGCAGCAGAGCAGGGCACAGCCCCATCCCTGCATGTCTATTCCTCCCTGAGACTTGTCATCACTCTGTTTATTAACACTATGCTCCTGCTTCTGTTCACTGTTCATCTGTTTCAAATACAAATACTGGCAGTGACTCTAGTTCACATTCAACCAAAGAGCTTTCTTAGCATCCTCATCTCCACCTTCTCCTTTGTGTTGAGGAAGTGGGAGATAAGCTGTGCATGATTAGGTGCATGTTTGAGAATGGGTACACATCAATGTAGAGGCCAGAAGTAAACTTTGGGTGCTGTTTCTCAGGAATTGTGCATCTTGTTTTGTGACACAAGGTGTCTCCCTGAGACCTGAGGCTTGCCTATTTAGCTAGGATGTGTGACCAGGAAGTCCAAGGGATCCTTTTGTCTCTGCCTCATAAACACTGGTATAACCCCCATGCCTAGAATTTGAGATATGCACTGGAGATGAAATTTGGGTCTTCAGGCTTGTGTGACAAGGACATCAGAATCAAGCTCTCTACACAGCACTCACTCTCTACATGCCCCATTCTTATTATGTGGACCAGCATGAAATCAATCTTCTTTTGTTTCTAGCCAGAACTATCATGAGAATTTTACCAAAGACATATCAATCAAAATATATTTTTATTGGGAGCACGCAAAAGGCAAATACTATAAATTACTATAAGAAAAATATTTCTTGATGCTACAGTTACATTAATAGCTCGAGTCTACATACACATGAACACAAGGGATGGGAGCAGTTGCCAATAGGGAAGTGCACATATATGTGAGAAGTGACTCCAGAAACTACCAAATCGAATATGTGTGTTTCCTGAATTTTGAGGGGTTTGGGGGCTATTTGAAGGGAGAAAGAACATGAGTACCTTGATGGGGAGGAGCATATGATGGGCCAAAAGGGATTGCAGAAGACAATACATCAGGAGCCAGTTAACCTGATCTCTTTAGAGAGGAATGAAGCAAAGCTGGTAAGGGGGTGGCACAGAGGCTAATCCATTGACAACTGGGGTGGTATCGATGTCCTTTGGGTGAACCAAAGGCTTCAGCTTAAAGTTTTGTAGAACAGTGGTCAGGAACAGAAACAGCTCCATGCGAGCCAGGCCCTCTCCTGCACACATCCGTCTTCCTGGGAGGAAAAAATACCAAAGAAGGTAATTATTCCCATACACAACAAACATTAATCTGAGATGCACTGTACTGGTAGAGATATAAGAAAAGTTTAATAACTTCTGAGTTTATGGGTGGGTGCTTAGATAAATGGATGGGTGAAGGGAAAAGAAATTAGACAAATAGACAAAGAGGAACATATTTCCAACTAACATGCTGTTTTCAGAAATATATCATTCAAAAATACTTCTCAAATAGATGTGTTTGTTCATACCTGTATTCAGAGGACAAGGAGAAATGTGGAGTGGGGAATGTGAATTTTTTATGAAGCTCATAATACTAATGAAGGGAGCTCTGTCTCAAGGTAGCACACATATTGCAGGTAAGGACCAAATATCCTTGGCTCACACCTTGAATATGGGAGAGGACAGCCCTGTAGCCACTGCAGGACATCATAGCTTATCTACAAGATCTCCATCAACCCACAGTGAGCTGCAAGATTCTGAACCGAGAGGAAATATCCTGCTCCAGTGCTTCATGTGCTTCTGTGAAATGATCTGCATTTTCTCTGTGTAGTCTCTAGGACCTATGCTTTTAAGGGCAGCTAGAAAACCTTTCATGAGAATGTTGCTTTATTTTTGTCCTCAAAATGTGACAAAGAGCAAGGTATGGATTTCTCCCCAGCAACCTTCTGGTCCTAAGCTGTGTGGTGATCTCATATGCACTGGTCCAGCTGCATTAACAGGAATTATTTACTCATCTGTTTATCAAGCATGCTTCAGGCTCTTTGGTGCTTTTGTGTATTTTTGGAGCCACAGCTGCATAGTTCAGCCTGGAGGTGAGCAACACAGCAAAGTAACATAAACTTAAATTATGGAGAAGTCTTCATTTTCATGGTGAAAGAGTAAAGCAGAAAAGAGGCTGGTTTCAATGGGAACAGGGACTGCCTCTGACATAATCTGATTGGCCTGCTCTTTGATCACCTCCCCCTGAGGGGGGAGCAGCCTTACTAGGCCACAGAAGATGACAATGCAGCCACTTCTGATGAGAACTGATAGTCTAAGATCAGAAAGAAGGAGAGGAGGACCTCCCCTATCAGTGGACTTGGGGAGGGGCATGCATGCAGAAAGAGGAGGAAGGGTGGGATCGGGAGGGGAGGAGGGAGGGGCTTATGGGGAGATACAAAATAAATAAAGTGTAATTAATAATAAAATAATAATAATAGTAATAAAGCTTTAAGACATTCAAAAAAAAAGAAGCTGGTTTCTAGGATGGTATCTTTGGTACCTCTGTGATGGATCTAAAGGAAGAACACAAATTCCCTACACTTTGGCTTCCTCTATTTTGAACAATGGATGAACAATCAAAAGCCTCAATTTCAAGGTCTGACAAAGAGGGTGCTCCTCACCACAGACAGGACATGAGCCCTGGAAGTCACGCCCCTGGTCCTGCACAAACTGCAAATCTATCAGCCCCCTATGGAATCATTGTGGAAATCCCCAAAGATCTGCATGCCACTGGAATCAAGGTAATGAGTTTTATTACCTGCTGAGAAAGGCATGAAGTAGTCACTTTTCTTAAAGTTTCCATTTCCATCTAGAAAGTGGCCAGGGTCAAATGTCTCTGTGTTGGGGAATTCCTTGCTGTCATACAGCACAGATGAGAGTGATGTCATTACTGTTGTCCCCTGGAATAACACCCAGAAAAAAAGTTATAAAGTAAAGGTGGCCCCTAAGAAAAACATCATAGTCCAGGGTTCTGATCCTTAGAAAGGATTGACTATAAAGAATAGCAGGGACATTTCTGACAGACAGAGCATTTGAGGAGCAGGATGAGGAATGGGGGAGAGTGTGGGGTCAGTCACAGTGATGTTAAATTGCCTTCATCACAATTTGAAGTCAGTACTGGAATGTATCAAAAACTTCATTCATCACAACCAAGCTGGTTTAATTCCAGAAATGCTAGGACGGTTCAACGGTTCAACATACAAGTTGAAAAGTCCTGTTTTACTCATGAGATGAAAATTATACCTAGTGAGGTCACCCAGATCAAAGACACAAATGTTCTTTCTCACTTGAGAGTATTGCCTTACACCATTGGTTTGTTTTCTTTATTTAACTTGGGGTTAATGTGGATGAAGAAAGTTAACTGCAGATCATTGTCAGTGGAAGATGCATTGGGGCAGGTAGTAGAATATGGGTGAAATTAAAGTAGGGGGCAGGATCCAATGGGTAGTGGAGTGATATGAATAGGGGAAGTGAGCAGCAAGATGAAGGCTGAAAAAAAATACAATGTTCAGGAAGAAGCTGTGGGAGAACCTGTGATCTGATAGTCCAGATTAAAAACATATAATATAATCAAGGACCAAAGCACATGTGTGACATCAAACAACAGGGAGATGACACTGGGAGCTAAAGGTTTATACGTGGATAAAGAATAGTAGGAAAAAAAAAGAAGTAAGGGGTATATGTTCAACCATATTGTCAAACCTCAGGGAACATCAAGGAAGAGTGGGTAAAATGAATGCACAAATCAAGAAAAGGTGGTATGAAATTGTTCCCATAAATAGGACATAGCTCTTGCATACACGGATTCACAGAAATTGTGTTTATGTACACAAGGTCAACACAGGATTAAGCCAACTAAAAAATTCCAACATAGACTGTGGAAGGTCTCCAGAGACCCTACCCCTACAAAAGAAGCCCAATGAGGGTTACTTTTCTTTACATGAGTGGCAATTGGTAGGTTCGCCATACTTCAACAAATGACCCATACCCATGTACATACAGAAAAAACAGTCTGGACTCAGTGGGTTATATAGATAAATAAAAGATATGAAGTTGAAAGGGAAATGTGTTTCAGGTGTCCTGGCAAGTTGTTGCAAGTGAGGAGGTAGGACAGGATATAATCAAGATACACTGTACCCACGTATAAATATTTCAAATTATAAATTTTAAAAAAGAACAAAACTTCTTAAAACAGAGAAGTCATGAAAAATTAATGTGCCCAAGTAAATATAAATGTATACATATGCTTTTAATATGTGCAATCACAGATAAAATTATAGCTAATGTATGTATACAATAATTAAAAATGGGTGCAGAAACCATATCTAAAAAGAAGGTACA
This sequence comes from Psammomys obesus, assembly GCF_907164565.1. NCBI lineage: Eukaryota > Metazoa > Chordata > Mammalia > Rodentia > Muridae > Psammomys > Psammomys obesus. Next base: position 6,560 of record NW_026595991.1, read on the forward strand.
TGTTGTCTTGTTCAAACTCATGTCTAAGTAAAAGACCAAGGGAAATGTTCCTAGTCTGATCAATAGCACATTCCAAATCTTTCTAAGATATCAGACTTGACAAGCAAGTATTAAAGTTGTACTCCTTTGTATTTCTCAGGAATAAAACGAATCAATACCCATTGCTGTCAGTTCCATTCAGTCCTAACCTGGAGTTCTTCAAGTCCTAGAATAACACCACGAACAGAAATTAAGTACACAGAATTGGGAAAGTATATACAAGAGCACTAATCCAGATTACACCCAGAAAGTCCACGTACATTCACAGACAAATCATTAGCAGTAAGTACTAAAATTCATATGGTTGGTTAAAATCAGATAAACAAAGTTATTAAGTCAATTGTTTTCATAAACCAGATTAAAAAGATCAAGGGGAAAAAATCATAGTATGAGAATAATGTTATTTAGGAAATTGCTAAGAAAGTATTTTGAATTTGCATGGCTGGAATGAAAACATCACAAAGAAAACAAAGCAAAGCACAAGACTAAGAGCTGAGCGATGATTCAAAGGATTCAGGATCCAGGCTTTCTCCAATTATCTCCAGATTTACTCTCAGAATGGTAGACATTTCTGAAAAGTGTTTGGAAAAATTGACAAAATGTTGCTGTATTCACTGAGGAATACCTGAGCTTTCCCGAACAGGATTTGGAAGGCTCAGCAAACATGGAGCTGTCCTTCCCCTGCCCCTACTTGGGGAAGAGACCCTCCCACACCTGAAACAGCAGACACTACTTTCAGCAGAGTGTGACTCAAGACTGGACCTCACTGTGAACCTGGCAACATGGAGAGCACAGGGGAACAGCAGAGGAGAGACAAGCTTACCTTGGGGATGAGGTAATTCCTAAATTTAATGTCACAGGTCACTGCATGAGGCAGGTTGTTGGGGACAAGATCAATGAATCTCTGGACCTTGTGAATCATGGCATCTGTGTAGGGCATGTGACTCCTGTCCTGCATGCAGGGCCTGCGGTGTCTGCCCACCACACGGTCAATCTCTTCCTGGACTTTAGCTGGTTAGTCACACAGAGATGTGTAAGAATAGGGGAGAAGTGACATGTTTGTCATAATACAAGGCTGCACAGTGCAAGAAAAGGAGCTCTCACAGCATTGTATCCAGGAGTACCTCGGAATGTGGATAGAATTGGGCACCTGGGAAGAACCTCCTTCTATAATGCTTTTCTCTGCATAGACTCCTAACTGTTTTGAAACTGAGACCCAGACTGTGACTGCAGAAACACAGCTTACGTGTTCCTCCGACACCTCAGTGTCAGTGTCATCTTCCTCCCGTTTGTCCTCATTCCTCACTAAGTTATTGTAGTTTAGGATTTTTGTGAAGCCCTCTTGGCTGGTCGCCATTTTTCCTTCTTCCTATCCTTTCATTACTAATTGTCATTCACATTTATGCTATTGTCACGTCAATGTATATTGAACACAAATAAAAGCTAAATTTCATAAATGCTAAAACATTGAATGTACTTAAAATTAAGTTTCATCTTGTCTCTCTGACAGGAAAAAGAGAGGGACCCTCTTTGCCTTAAATAAATCAAGATAGTTCTCATGAATGCTGTGTTTATTCTGGTGACAATAATATAAGAAGAAAGGTTGCCCACTACTTTGTTCTCTTTGTTTCTATCTCCAGAGGCATTTCTTTCTCCTAAGTATGCAAGAACCATTGTTTATGCTGAGGAAAGCATAAACACTGTGAACATATAATGTATATTTATGTAATATCTGAAGGTAATTGATTACATGAGTGTCATCGTGAAACTCTTGTTTTCACAAATAGTGTACAATTTCTCAACTGTTAATTGAAGTAATGTTTGTAAACATAATATGCAATTTAATAAATACTGTAAACATGGAAAATAGTACTTTTTACACCAATGTTATTTTTAAAAGCAAATACTCTTGGTACAATTGAAAATAACTGTGTTCAACAGAAGTTGCATGGAAATGGACTTTGAAATACTAAAATTCTCATATGTACAACTTCTGCCTAAATGGAAATAACTTTCTAATGACTTTAATTATCTGGAATAGTTCTTAGATTAGAAATTATCTCAGGTAGACTCTGGCAATTCCATGACTCATACTTCTGCTTCACTGAGGTGAGTTCTCACCTATGTACAATAGAATTAGATTTATCAGAATAAACAAAAGTACATTCAAGTTGTCTGCTCTAAAAACCTGACATGGAGAGTAAAAGTATATGTCCAACAACCCAAAAGATGCTGGAGGTTCCTGAAACGGATGACCTCCCAAGGTTCCTGGATACTGATCCATCTTTAAATTGTTTTTTGTACATCCACAGTCTTTCAGTCATCCTTCTCATTATTGTCAATGGCACAGAAGATAAGGACTGAGACTACTCTAAAAATAACAACACTCAGGACATTAACACTGACTTTCCAGCATCCCACAGGATTGCTGTGGTTCAACACCTGTGTTCTCACCTGTGACGTGTGGGTGCTTCAACAGGAGCAGGAGAGCATATCTCAGTGTTGTTCTTGTTGTCTCTGTCCCAGCAGCAAACAAATCAGACACAGTTGTTGCCAAATTGTCAAGTGTAAATTCCAAGTGTTGATAGTGGTTTTCCTAAGAATTGTTTGATGCAATTATCTGGTAAATTGTTTACAAGCACATCTGATAATGATGTCTCTATAACATCACACCTTTTTCTATTGCTGCCAATACTGAACTTGAAAATATAATTCAAGAAGAAGTGGGGGGGTGGGGAACAAGATGGTGGCTACAAGAGAACACTGGGTCTGAGTAACAGGAAAACATTTTCTTTTTTTTATTTAACTTTTATTAATTACACTTTATTCATTTTGTATAGGAAAACATTTTCTATACAGAGACCAAGAAACTGAACTCTGGGCCTTAAAACAACAGCAATCCTGTTTCCTTGGTGAGCAGAAACCTCCAGGACATTGGAATCAGTTGGGTCCACTTTCAGGTCACCCAGCCAAAACCCAGAAGAGATCCTGGGTCATGCAGGCACTAAGTCACCAGACCCAGAGCCACACACCTGCCTGTCCTGATCACCTTCCAAGGCTGAATGGTGGGCACAAAAACACCAGAGACTGGGAGTCCCAGTCACGAGAAAAATGCACAGGGAAGGAAGGAAATGGGACTAGCCATGGGTCACCCAGTCCTTCCCTGGAAAAGGTCTCTCAGACTAGCAGGTGTGAGCCGCCATCACTGAACTGGGCTCCAGCCATGAGCAGAGAGACTTGCTGTGTGCCCAGGTCTCTGGCACAGACAGAGCTGTGCACCCGAGGACACCAGATACTGGGATACATGTCAGGAGTAAGTCACACAGAGAAGGAAGGAAACAGGGACCCGAATTAAATCATCCAGTATATCCCTGGAAAAGGTCCCACAGACAGACGTCCGCACTCTCCACCAGCCCACAGACGTGCTCTGCACCAACTATTGGTCACAGACAGAACTGTGTGCCCCAGGGCACTAGAGACTTAGAGTCACTGTCCAGAGAAATCCCCAAAGGGAACGAAACAAAGGGGATGGACTTAGGCCACCCAGTATATCCCTGGAAAAGGTCCCACAGACCGGCCCAACCCAGGGTCCAGCTGTGGAACAGCTGGCCTGCTGCTACTAGGAAAGTAGTACTCACCTGCCACAGATTACCACTTGACTACTGGAGCACAGAGCCCCTACCTAAGACCTACAGAAGCCTGGGATCCCTGAGATCAATCCCCAGATACTGCTCCAAGTGACATCCAGTTATCTCTAACAAAACTGACCAAACGACAGGACACCCAGGTTACAGCAGCAGATCACTAAATTTAAAGAAGGAAATCCAGAATCAGGGCAGCTGTCTCCAGGAATTCTCAGGGTGAGAGGAGAGCCCTCTCAACTAACAGGGATCACAGTTGCCACTCAGGTCTCTATGCCTGAGATGAGCTGTGGCAACTCCTGGAAAATGTCAGCCATACAGTGACCATACCCAAAAAGCTGAGGAGGCTTATTTCAGGAAAAACCATCTTCCTGCCAAGGGAATTCACTCCATCACAGGATTCCAGGAACCACCAGAAACTAACTCCCAACGCCTGAGATATGGGTAGAGGCCAACATAAAAGCTCAACCAACAAAAGACAGAGCAATATGGCATCTCCAGAACCGAGTTATCCAGGGGCAAGTAGCCTTGGACACCTCAGCATAACTGAAATTCAAAAAGATGACCTAACATCTTTGCTCATAAAGAGGATAACAGAGGAAACAAACAAATGCGTAAAGACCTAGAGGAAGATAAACTCAAACAGGTTATGGCCATAATCTGTTTGTTTTTATCTTCCTCTATTTCTTCATATAT
>NW_026595992.1:0-3356 GCF_907164565.1 Psammomys obesus
TCAGCAGAGCCAGTGGTAAATGGGTTTTCCCTTCCAGCTTAGCCCCCACCTGCCCTGGGAAACTCCTGCCTCATCCTCACCCCTGTCCTGGGTCAGGATGAGCTCCGGAGCCTGAACTGGCCAGGCAGCCTTCTGTCTACAAGGTTCCCTACATGGCCTTTGCTGAAATTCTGTTCTTCCTAGCCCCTGCCTCTTCCTCCTGCCCTTTGAGATAATCTGTTAGATGCTTGGCTGACAATCAGGCAGGCAGCCCTGTCTTTCCCTGCTTCAGTCAGGCATACCATGTTTTTCCTCTTGTCCCCAGGGCCTCAAGGACAAGGTTCTCTCATCAGTACTTTTTAAAGTTTAATTCATTATCTGAATAGTTTGTAAATATTAAAATTAATAATAAAAAGACATTTTTCCTTTCATTACCTTCTTATAGAGTCTCATGAGCCCAGGCTGGCCTCAGTCATGCTCTATAGCTGAGGATGACCTTGAACTCCTGATTCTCCTGCCTCCACTTCCCAGGTGCTGGGATCACAAAAGTGTGTCACCCTCCTCGTGTGACCCTCATGGGACAGGACTCAGGGCCTTGCTTATGCTAGCCATACACTCTACCCTCGGAGCCACAGCCACAGGCCCCAAAAGAAATCGTTTTATCCAATCATTTAACCACAATCAGTGTAGAGATGGCACAACTGGAGAAGTATTTGCCAAAAGTATTGAAGAGAATCTTGTGGTTGGCTCATCAAGTTTTTATGTAATTTTACTTTTTTAGCCAAATTCAATACCACTCTCCTTTGCGATATTTTTTCTTTCATGTCTAAGGAGAAAGATCCCTGGTGACAGATCCCTTTCTTTCAATTAAAAATAGACTCTTCTCTCATGTAATAAATCCAACCACAACTTCCCCTTCCTCCACTCCTCCAGCTCCCCTGCACTGCCCTCTCCCCCAGGTCCCCTCCCCCAATGCTTCCTCTTCAGGGAAGAGCAGGCCTCCAAGAGAGCACTCCTCCAAGAGAGCACAGCCAAACAGGGCAAAACAAGCTACACTAAGGCAAGAGCCCTCCTACTGAGGCAGAAGAGGGTCTCAAGAGCAGGCAAAGGAGTCAGAGACTCGCCCCACTGCCAGGAGCCCCACACAAACCAACAGCCATAATGTGTACACAGAGAATTGTGCAGACCCGGCCTGCTTTTTACCTTCTCTTACAAAACACCATGCATTTCTGGCCTGTCTGTCCCATTCTGTCAAAGTGTGTCTTCGTCTTCAACTGTACTTATTATTGTTGTCTGTGTGTGCACAGGCACATGCTGGCCGTGATTCACATGTGCTCAGAGGACTTCCAGGAGCGGATTCTCTCCTTCCACCTTGCTTTGAGGCAGGGTCTCCTCCTGTTGTCTCTGCCTCCCATCTTGGGGTGCTGGGATTGCAGATACCTACCACATCTATGCAGGTTCCGAGGGATCAGACATTGTCAGACTCATAGCGGGTGGCTTTATCTTAGTTTGTTCTTAATTTGTTAACACTTTAATGTGTGTGTTCACATGTCAGATGTGTTTGTGTGGACATACATGTGTAGGCCAAATAGCAACCTTAGAAACCTTTCCCTTTCCTCCTTCCTTCCTTCCTTCCTTCCTTCCTTCCTTCCTTCCTTCCTTCCTTCCTGATGGCTCTCAGTCTTTGTGCTTCAGAGGTATCCTAGTGTCCTAGTTAGAGTTTCTATTGCTGTGAAAATCACCATAACCAAAGAATTTGGGGAGGGAAAAAGGGATTTATTTGTCTTACACATCCAGATCCCATTCCCTTATCAAAGGAAGTCAGGGCAGGAACTCCAGGCAGGAACTGAAGCAGAAGCCATGGGGAGTGCTGCTAACTGGCTTGCTTTTCTTGGCCTGCTCAGCCTGCTGTTCTTAAAGCATCCAGGATCACCTGCCCGAGATGGCCCCGCCCACAGTGAGCTGAGCCCTCCCATGTCAGTCACCAGTGAAGAACACTTCCTGCAGGCTCACCCACAGGCAACCTGATGGAGGCGTTTTCTCAGTCCAGTTCCTCTTTCCAGATAACTCTAGCTTGGGTCACATTGCCAGTGACGGCGATGATGGTGACGATGCTAACCAGAACACAGGCAGAACAGCTTTATGGACTGCGCCATCTCCTCACTTCTCCTGCCTCTTCTTCTCAGAACTACATTTTCTTAGTGATTCTAACTTTATCCCTGTCAATGGCTGATGCGATGTTTGCATCTCAGCCATTACTCAAACACTTTCAACAACTCTGTTTTCTGTTTTGTTCTTTTGGACATTCTGGGAAAATGTCCAAAATATGTGTGTGTGTGTGTGTGTGTGTGTGTGTGTGTGTGTGTGTGTATGTACACTATATATTATATATGTATAATAATAATATCTGTATAATATATAATATACATGTGTTGTGCTTGTGCACAGGTGTGTGAGTGTATGTACTCTCACACAGACACACATTAGACACATAAATAAACTAAATGGGAAAAAGATCTTAACAGTATTTTATTATTTAAATATTTCATACATGTATACCATGTATTTTGGTCATATCCACATCAGGAGTGAGGAGTCTCTTCAGCAGAGGACATTTTAGGGCACCTTCGCCCTGCCAGGGAAGTGCCATGCTGACTTCCTCTGTCCCATCCCAGGCCCCGGGACCACCTCTCCAGGCCCGACCACTGCGACTTCTGCACCCAGCACAATTGCCATGACGACCACAGGACAGGGGGGAAAGGACCCTCAGCATCTGGAACTCAAAATCGGGTTGGCAGTGGCTGCTGCTGCCCTCCTGGCTGGGGTTTTGACCTTGATAGTGCTCCTCAGGCAGAAGAGAAGGAAAGGTAAGGGCCCAGGACCACACCCCATCACACGTCATGGTGTTTCCATAGCACAGATCCTAGGGCTCAGGAAACGCCACAGTCACAGTACCTGTCACCCAAGCATGAGTTCTGTCACCATAACCCCTGTAAACCCGGTGCTGGGGAGGGAGAGACGCCATGATCCCTGGGCCAGCCATACCTTAGCCTAATTGGTCTGCCTCAGGTGGCAGAGAGAAACCTTATTTTTAACAACAACAACAAAAAAGTGGACATCTCCTCAGGAGCAATGGGGAAGGTTGGCTCTGGCCTCCTCCCTTCCTCCTCCACAGTGGGAATCCATGCTGTCTCCTCTGCCTTCCGAAACAGCCAGGCTCTCCCTTACAGCAGCTGGGGGCTTTGATAGTGGGTTGGTTGACTGCTAAGCCCCGAGCTCCTGCTCTCAGTGAGCACCTCCAGTGAGGCTTCTGCAGGCTCAAGCCTGTGATGGCACAGCCCAGTCAGGGCCAGCTCTCCTGTCACAGCCCCGTTCTC
>NW_026595992.1:3366-3935 GCF_907164565.1 Psammomys obesus
AGTAAACAATGACAGCCAGAGGCAGAGGATGCTCAGGAGGTCAAGGCACTGGCAATGGCCAGAGACACAAGGCCGAAGGAAGGAAATAAATCCTCTAATACACACACACACGCACACACACACTCACACGCACACACTCGCCCACACACACACACAAACATACCCACACAGGAACAGAATGGCATGTGCACGCTCACATACATGGTAAATAAGTAAATGTAATACAACTTTAAAAATGAACAGTGACAGCCAGTGGTGGTCACACCTGAAATCACTGCACGAGGGAGGCCAAGGCAGGGGGATGTTCAGTTCAAGGGCAGCCCTGACTGCCGAAGTGAGCTCAAGGCCAGCCTGGACGAGATGAGAATTTATTTCAGCCCCCTTTCCTTGGACAACATACCCCGGAAAGTGCTGAGAGCCATGCAGGGGACACTCTCTGGCCTTCCAGAAAAGGGAGGCCGCCTCAAGGAGCCTTGAGTGGTGGGTGCTGGCAGAGGAGGCAGGAGACACAGAGGGAACCTCCTAAGTCAGGCCCCGGACTCTGGGACCTGAGGCCAAAGAAGGGGCCA
>NW_026595992.1:3945-42796 GCF_907164565.1 Psammomys obesus
GCGTGGGTATGAGTGAGTGTGACTCGGCACGCATGTGGAAGATGGACAACTTCCGGGAGCTGGCCTTTCCTTCTTCCTATGGTCCTCGGGATGAAACCCTGTTGTCAGTCTCCCCGGCAAGGCCCCGCCCTCTAAGCGGCTTCCCCAGGCCCAGCCTGGTGTTCCTGCTGTGACAGGGGCTCGCCCTGGTCTGGAACTCACCAAGTAGAGCAGACTGCGCACCAGGAGCCCCGTCTCTACCTCCTGAGTACCGGGGTTACTAACATGCACCACCACACCCGGCTCTGTGTGCCCGTGTTGGAGAGGTCGACCTCATGTCTCCCTCAGTGGCTCTCCATCCTATTCCGTGTTCCTGCATGTGTGCTGTGTGTATGCACTGTGTGGAAGCCAGAGGTTTCCGTTGTGACTCTCCTCCGTCTCCCACCTTCATTTCTTTGGAGGCGGGGTCTCTCCCCGAATCTGGGCCTACATGGCTGACCACTCCAGGGACTCACCTGCCAGGCTCTGCTTCCCCACCGTCCAGCTGCACGTGGTGCGGGAATCTGAGCTCGGGGCCTCCCGCTTAGGGACAAGGACTTCACTGACCGAGCCTCCCACACCCTTCCTGTCCACCTCTGACGTGCTGCCCCTCTTGCTCCTCCGCAGGGAACTGTTCGCACACACTGAGAACCGCGAGACAGATGGACATGAAGGTAAACCCTGCCAGCTCCCTCTCTGCCCTTGGCTCTGCCGCCTTCTCCCAAGAGCCCTCACTTACAGACACACCCCTCAGCATTTGCCCCTTCCCCCTTCCCCCTGTCCCCCCTGGAGCTCCCAGCACCCGTCTACCTTCCTGTCACACGGCCTGCCTTCAGCATTTCGCGTCCTTTCTCTCTAGAGCAACACACAGAACCCCGAGAGAACCCCAAGGTAAGCAACTCGGACTCAGGCCTGAGGAAAGCCGCAGGGACGGAGGGGGGCTGGAGGGGCAGAGGCCTGTGGGCTGGGCGGACAGCACACTGCAGGGGCTGCCCTCTGCCCTCTCGTCTCCCCAGGAGAACATCGTGTATGCCTCCATCGCGCTCGCGAGACCAGCCTCCCCGGGAACTGCCCCCTGCCCGCCCGTCCACGCGCAGCCCCAGGAGGAGACTGTGTACTCCACCGTGAAGGCCAAATGAGCCGGGTCACACACTCAGGGTCACCTTGGCCTTGCTGGGAAGACTCACGCTCCCCTGATAGCCACGGCCGGGGACCGAAACTCACGGGCGCACACTCTGGCCTCAGAGAAACCGAGAAACTCCCAGTTCCCTTTTCCAGCTTCCTAGGCCTTTCTCACAGAAATAAACAGACCCACAGAATTGGCCTACATGACTCTACCAGAGGACTGATGTCACCTCAGCTTCCGGCCACTAACAAGCCCCCACTGTCACTCTTCCCTATTGGCCCTCGGCAGGGGACTCCCCACAGGCTGGTGTCCAGTCCACACGCTGTGCTCCCACTGCTTCCCACGTCCACCGCACAGACACCAGCCGGACCCCAGACCGAAGACACGCAACTAACAGCATGTGCTCAGTGTCCCCGCAAGCCACATGGCTCCTAGGAAGTGCAGCAGCCAGGACTGGAGCCCGGCCTTGTTTCTCCGGAGTGTCCCCCCCCCCGACCCTGGCTTCCTACACTGTCCCAGAAGGCTGTCACCGTGGGGACAGGAAAGAAAGCTCAGCAGTAACCCAGAGACCGCTTTATTAACACAGGCTGCACAGGACTGGACCCACGGAGCAGGTCCACAGCCCCTACCCTGACCGGCTGCTCCAGAACTGCGCCCCTGCCGCAGACAGCAGCAGGAGGACCAACAGCTACTCCTCAAACAGCGCAGCCAGCGACTCCTCTGAGCTGCCCCGGGGCAGCTCCCCTCCCTCGTCCGGCTCGCCAATGTCTTCCAGGAGCTGCTCCAGGTCCAGGTCGCTGGAACCATCATCTTCCGGGAGGAAACTTGCTGCCTCCTGTGTCAGGGGCACGTGGCACCCAGGTCCTTCCTTTCTCAATGGAGAAACCCCATGCCGAGCTGCTGGGATAGGGCACTTGGACACAATTTTGACTTCTTTCTCCTCAGATAAGTTGGTGGCTGGGGCCTTGTTTTCAGGAGCTTTGAATTTCTTCTTAGGGCCTGAAGGGAACAAGGGACAAAGTTGAGAGTCAGCCTATCCTGACTTTTTACAAGCCAGTTTCTGAATTCTTGTGTTTAAAGCATCTGAAGGGATAATCTTAATACGAATATGGGCTTTTAAGTCACACTTGGATTCTAGCCTGTGTCAGCTATATATTCAGTGTGGGTCTTGAACAAATTTGAAACTTTCTGAGCCTTAGTAAATTTGCATCTGAAATGTCAAAGCGGCTGAAAAGATGGCTCAGCAGCTAAAAGCAGTTGCTGCTCTTACAGAACACTGGGTTTCGATTCCTACGTTCACATAGTAGCTCACAGCCATCTGTAACTCCGACTGCAGAAGACGACACCCTCTTCTGGCCACCAGGCCTACATGGTCCACTGATGTACAGGCAAAACACCCATCCATCCACTGTACCACTAATGTTCTCTACCATTTGGCTTATCTTTGGATCGTATCAAATCAGTAACAATTAAGTCTGTTTGTTTACTTACTCATTTTGAGAGAGGGCCTCACTCTACAGCTCTGGCTGGCCTAGTCTCACTATGTAGACCAGGCTGGCCTGAAGCTCGGAGAGCTGCCTGCCTTTGCCTATTGAGTGCTGGGATTAAAGGCCTTCCACACCATAACTGGCCACAATTAAGTTTAGAAAGTATATTTTACATTCAACCTGAGGCCTGGAACTCATACCATAAAGAAGGCCAGCCTCAACTCCATAATCCTCCAACCTCAACACAAAAGCATCAAGAGTTGTACATTTGTTCAGAAATGACCCAGGGAGGGAGGTGCGGACAAGGACCTCCTTCCCCGCAGCCTTTGCATCTTGGAGGCTTACCTGGACTGTCCAGGTCTGAACTCGCCTGTGCCTCCTTCCCTCTCAACATGGGCACAGGAGGCTCTGGGGCTTCACTGCTGGGAGACTTCTTCACAGGCTTTTTTGGAGTCCCATCTCCTCTTCCTGCTGGATCTGCCCAATCCCAGTCCCCAAGCATAAAGAAACTTTGTTGACAGCTACACAAGGCAGATAGTTGCCACACATTTAGCTTCTGCCTTCTTCCACATCAACTGGTTCCCTCAGTGGCTTCCAATTCCAGCCATTTTGACATCGCTGCTCCAGGGTCTCCTCCTCCCTATGGTTCTCCAAGAAATCAGCCTTGGTGACCAAGCTGAACCCTACACCTTCAACCCAGGACTTTGGGAACAAGAACAGGGTGCCATGACTTCCTCCCTAGCATCACCCTGGCCTGTTCTCTCAGATCCTAGAAATGAGATTCATTCCGGCTCAGCTCCCTGTCAACACTTACTGTCTGCTTCTCCCCTCTTTCCAGCTGTCTTACTTACCTCTTGACTTGGTTTTTTTGGTCTGTATTTTAGCTGGCTTGGGTCTAGGCAAAGTTGGATCCTTCAATAGTGAAAGAAGAGAAAAAGACAAATCACAAAACTCTAAAATCCAGGGAGGCAGCTTAGTCATGTGATTCCCATGCAAATGTGAGGAACTGAGTTCAATCTCCAGAACCCACATAAAAATCTTGGTGTGACAGGGCACACTTGTGATCCCAGCACGGGGGTCGTGAAAAGAGGTGCATCCTTGGGGCTTGTCAGCCAGCCTACCTGAACGGACATGCTCCAGACTTATCTCAAGAAACCTGGCACCTGAGGATGACCTCTGGCCTCCACATGCATTCGCACACACATTCACCAGCGCCCGTGTGTGCTTTTTAGGAGAGGGGGTGGTGGAAAACAATGGGGGGCATCAGAAAGTTAAATTAGGTTTGACTGCAGCTTGATGCGGTCTCTCCCGTAGCAGGAGAGAAAATAGGCATCACCTTCCCATCCTGTTTAGCATCACTCACAGAAAGAAGCTGGGGAGGTAAATCTGAGACTATGAGATGGCTCCATGGCTCCAAGCCGACAACCTGAGTTCAGCTAGAGGGATCCACAGGATGGAAAAAGAGAACAAATTCCCTCCACATGTTCTCTGACATGCGCTCCCACCCCCAATTACATAATAATTTCTTTTTACAAAAAAAAAAAAAAAAAGTAAACTGAAAGAGAAAGTGAAAACGATGTCAATGTGATGCTAAGAAAATTGGTGACACTTGAAGTTTCCACACGGGGAAAGGAGTGGAAAAACCAACTAGGGGTTCCCTGAAATTACATGAAGACTCAAAGAAACAGCATACACTGAGACTGCAGTCAAGAAGGAACTTCCTAAGGAGCTGAGACAGGCCCACAGTGAAGAAGGAAAGCCTCCCTCCCTGGAGAGCCTAAGGGCTGAGCCAGCCAGTCCCTGGAGGCTGGCTGGTTGACAGGATCCCTACAGGGACCCCCGAAAAGTCCCAGAGTTTTCTCTAAGCCAGTGTTTGGAGCTTTACTTCCTTCTCTTCTTTCTCCTCCTCCTCCTCTGAGTCCCTCTGGTCTTCCTCCAGACAAAACTCAGGGCTGTTGGACTCACTGAGCCTCAGATCTAGAAGAGGGAAAGGAAGGAAGATTGTGTCCAAGACACATTTGGTGAACTGGAGCCGATCTCAGGAGCTGCATCTTCTGAGCCCGCCCTCTGCACCCGGGGATAGTTCCCAGGTAAGCATGGCCCACTGGCCACTACTCATGCCCACCCTTTCCTAGGCTCTCCTCACCCTTATGCCTGTGTCACGGTCACAAGAGCTCCCACTAGAGAATCTGGAATGGGCCAGATGGTGCAGGCTTGGGTCCTGGGGCAGGGGGCCTCCCAACTCTGGCCCCTATTCTCCTCCTACCTTGCCCTTCTTCACTGATGTCAGCTCTGCTGTATCGACTCCAGAAACCAAACAAGTTAACCCGCTCCTGGGGAACCAAGAAATAACAGTGTCACCCTTTCCCTCCCAGGCACAGCTTTACCCTGTCTCCTAGATTTTAGTTATGACAAAAATCTACATTCATTTTCCAAACCATTATCACTTTAAATATCACATTAGCTCTATCTGAACCATTAATGGAGATTAGTTATAATCTCTTTTCTAGTTTATTCATGATGGAACCAGTGACTAGGAAAGAGAGATCCACAAGTCACTCTCTACCCCACCTCTGCTACTTCCAAAGGAATTTGAGGGGAAAACTGTGTTTGGGCTGAGAGAAGACCCAGCTGCCCAAGGGCAGGGAGAAGGGTGGGTGCTTTAGGCATCATGAAACCAGGCCAGCAAGGAAAGGAAGCGCTCTGAGAGCTGCAGTGGGGAAGGCGCCCTGCAGTAAGGCAGCAGGTGTGCTCTCCTATGGACTGAACGGGACCCACAAGTGAGCTGAGCACCCCCACCTGAACGTTGATCTGTTCTGCCTTGTGAGCCATCGTTATGGCTGCCTCCAGTTTCTGGTTGTACTCCTTGTTCCTGCCTTTTTTCTAAAACAGAAAAAATAGAGTTAATGATAAATATGTCTTTGTTTTTTTTTTTTTTTTAGACAGGGTTTCTCTGTGTATCTCTGGCTGTCCTGGACTCACTTTGTAGATCAGGATAGCCTCAAAATCACAGAGATACACCTGCCTCCCTGAGTGCTGGGTTTACAGACATGAGCCACCATGCCGGCAATAAATATGCCTTTAAAAATAGTCAAAATAAAAACTTTCAATAATTTTTTACTTAGTCGGTATGGATATGGAGAGATGGCTCAGCATTTAGGCACTGCTCTTCCAGAGGACCCGAGTTCAGTTCTCAGCATCCACACCAGGCCTCACTACCATTTAAACTCCAGCTTTAGGAGCTGAAGTTTTGGGCCTCTATAGGAACCTGCATGCACATGCTCAGACCCACAATTAAAAATAAGTCTTTTTAAAGAAAAACCAATTGATAATATTAGAAACATGACCTCAACATACCATTACCCCCAGACATACATACATGCATATGCATATATATATATATATATATATATATATATATATATATATATATTTTTTTTTTTTTTTTTTTTTTTTGAGACAGGAGTGAACACTGTAGCTCAGTCTAGTCTGGCACCCACTTGAGCCTATTGGCCTCAAACTCAGAGCAATCCTCCTGCCTCCGCTTCCTGAGTGCTGAATCACATATGTGAATCATCACAGACTTAGACATTATCTTAGCTACAGGTTCTTCAGTTCCTGGTACTGACTCGGTGGTCTGTTCTTAATCTTTGGGGCTCAGAAACAGCACTCTCCTTCCCAGTAAAGCTCTGATATATGCCCTCACCACAGCGAATCATATGGGAAGCGAAAAGAAAGAAGGAAGTTGAGGTGGTTCCACTTTGCAGCTTCTCAAAGGCCCCACTAAGCGCAGCAGTTCAACACTCGCAGCTCGGGTGAACAGAAGGCACATAACAGACATTTCTCCACAATTCCAAAGTCCACCTCGTTGCCTGTGGAACCTCTGCTCACTTTAAAGCTCGCTAAATCCAAATGATTATAGGGAGGGGGTACAATTTAGCTAACCACATGCTTCTCAACTAGGGAAGACTCTCCCAGAAGACAGCATTTGGGGACAATTTCTTGGCTGTCACAACTAAAAGAGTGTGAGACAGACACTGGGTAGAAGATGCTGCAGTGCCCTGGGGCGCTGCTAAGAACTGTGTGCCATAACAACCTCCACAACAAAGGACTGAGATGCCCACAGTGCTGAGACTGAGAAGCCCTGGGTTAACCTGGGCTGCAACTCCTGAACTGATTCAGAACATGGTGTGGTGTTGCTCACCTTGAAAGCCCAGGTTTTAGGAGGTTGGAGGCAGAAGGATCAGAAGTTCAAGATCACCCTTAACTCCATAGTGAGCTCCAGGCCACACTCAGATATATAAGACCCTCTCCCAGAAAAAGAGCAAGCAAGCAAACAAAAACTCGCAAAAAGGAACCTGTTCCATGTATCTCAACGGATGCCCAAAGTTTGCTCACCACTCTGGCTAGCTCCAGGGACAGCTCCTGGAAGTTCTTCAGCATGCTCACTGGGATCCATGCACGAGAAACCGCTTCTCCAAAAAATGTCACATGGTACTTAGACTGCAAAAACAATGGTTTTGTTTGGGTTCCTGCCCTTCTCTCTGTTCTTCCCTTGTCAGAAATGCTAGAGAAAGGCAGGAGGATTCACAGGAAGATGCTGGAGCTCCCTGAACCCTGGCTCACATACCCAGCTCACCCTGCTCCTCCTCTACTCTGTCACTCTAGTTAAGCATCTTCTGCTGGCTGCGTCTATCTTTAAGCATGTGAGGGTGGATGTGCTGCTTCTTGGGCCAGAACCAGGAAACTCACCGGCAGAGAATCAAGATGAGAAGCAAAAAGAAAGTACTCCCCCAGGTCAGGGTCAGATTCTACCATGCCTGGCCACCTGGGAAGAGGGTAGGATGGGAGAGAAGGGGTTACCATCAGAACATAGCCTGATCATCATGCGCACATGGAAAGCAGCAACAGCTAAACCCCGCTAGTCCCCACTGGTCCCTACCAAACGACTGGCATGACTTCCAGCAGTACAAAACGGGGCTCGGGCGCCCTCTCAAACGCAGGGACAGAAAACAGGCTGGCCTGCTCGCCCTTCCCTTTACTTCGCCTGCCTCCCACATCTCAACATCTTAAAGTGCCTTGAGGCGGGGCTTGGTGGCATGTGCCTCACAAACCAGGCACTAGGGAAGCTTAGTGCAAGGGCAGTACTGTCTCAGAAACAAAGCAGAACAAAAACAAGAGATTGCTTTAGGTCCTTCTCCCTCTTCTTCCCTCATAGCATCCCAGACCCATTTTCCCAGAGACCCTACCTTTCCTCTGAAACCTAGTCTTCAAAGCCTTCCAGCTCAGCCCTCATCTTCTCCCTCACTAATGCTCTTCCTAACGAAGGTACCAGCTCTGCAACAAGTGATTGCCATATCCTTTCCTCCCTGCAGGACTCTAGCCCCCAAGTTCAGGACAGGTGTCCTCTGCGTGGCGCCCTACCAGGGGTAGCCATACTGCTTGGCCCAGACGATGGACCCTGGAATGTAGGAGGCATAGGCCACATCACTCTCATGGCCTGTCCAGGTCTCCTCGGGAATGTCACAGCGATTATAGTTCAGGTCTGCCAGAAGGAAGCAAAGCAGAAACAGGAGGCTCAAAGGGTGAAACTGGGATGCAGGCCCCAGAGAGGGCGAAGGGAAGGGCACAGGCTGCAGGTGGGGAGAACAGACCCCCACAGAGGAAATGCAGCTGGAGCCAAGAGGAGTGCTGCCTCCACCATCAGAGCTCCGGAACACCCGCTCAATCCCCGTGCGGCTCTGCCCCCTTGTGGAGCAGTGCAGCGTCGGTTCTCTGAGACCGTTCTCGCCTGTGAAATCAGTGTTGGGGACTACAGGGTCAGAGTCTTCCCCAGCCCGCCCCAAACCTTCCAGAATGGGTGCTAAGCTCACTGGGTCTTTCTCAGTTG
The DNA here is from genome assembly GCF_907164565.1 of Psammomys obesus. Taxonomy (NCBI): domain Eukaryota; kingdom Metazoa; phylum Chordata; class Mammalia; order Rodentia; family Muridae; genus Psammomys; species Psammomys obesus. Next base: position 12,467 of record NW_026595992.1, read on the forward strand.
CCTTTCCCAGCACGACACAGACCCCTCAACGCCAGCGACATCTAAGTTGTTCCTAACTGAAAGGAGACATGCAGGGTAGGAGGAACAATAAAAACTAGGAGAATGGCCCCTCCATTGCTTGCTACCTGGATTCTGGTCACAAGACCAGTTATCTGGGAGAACTGAGGGATCAATGTTTCCACGAAGCTGCCTCCACTTCTCACACTTTGGAAAGGAACACTGGACCCAGATGAGACAGTGGCCTGTGACAGGAGACAAAAACATGCTCTTCCTTCTTCAATCCAGGTTTCCCTCCGGCCCCTGAATCGTATCTCAAAGCCTGCACAGTAACTCTTGAGTTATAAACTGCAGAGTGAAGGCTCGGGGTGCACAAAGACTTGCTGAGTTCAGCCTAACTTGGTGACAGAGCTGACCCTGGAACTCAAGCCCTCCGTCCTGATCTCTCAGCCAAGCACAGTGATGCTTCCTGCGCTGATAACATCGAGAAGGTTGCCTTAGCTCCGCAGTGCAGAGCATGCACCACTTTTCCAGGGTTTAGTTCCCAGCTCCCACAGGGGACAGCTCACAAATGCCTTCACTTCGGCTTCAGGGATCTGACGCTCTCTTCCGATAGGCAGTTTGCTCATGTGCACAACCCACCTTTGACACACACAGACACAAAATGAAAAGTTGGAGGGGGGCATGCTAAAGGTTGCCTTAGGGCTGTGAGTGTATCACGGTGTTCTGAGAATACTTTCTTAACTTCTGTAAAGCCCCAGGAGCCCTCTATTATCACAAAGAAACACAAAGCTTGGGGCTAGGAGACTGCTTTCCTTGAGAGCAGGAGGGATTAAATCCACACACTACCCACCTCAAAATGCTGGGCATAGCTCTGTCTCCCCTGGCACTGGGAGACAGAGTTAGGGGGATGGCTAGGGCTCAGTAGCTAACCAGCCTAGCCTAGGTTGGTGAGTTCCAGGCCAGTAAGAGACCCTGTTTCTCTCTCTCTCACCAAAAACAAACAAACAAACAAACAAAAAGGGTGGATGGTGCCTGAGGGGGCCTCTGGCCTGCATCTTTCTGGGTCTGAGTCTCTGACATTGCACTGGTACTCTCTAAATACCACCCTGCATCTTTCTGGGTCTGAGTCTCTGACATTGCACTGGTACTCTCTAAATACCACCCTGCATCTTTTGTGCACATGTTCGTAATTCTTATCCAAAAATCTCAATGGATTTATCTTTCTGCTATCAAATTACAAGTGTAAGCTGGAAGGGCTGAGGCTGTCTCAGTGATTAAGAGCAAAGCAGACACTACTGGCAAAGAGGCCCTGGGTTCAGTTCCTAGCACCCTCACAGAGCACCTCACAACTGCACCCCAGGGGATCCTGCTTCTTCATCTGGCCTCAAAGGAACTGCATTCATGCACACGAATCTACATACAAAACACATGCATACACATAATTAAAAATAAAATAAATCTTTAAAAATTACACAGTTGCCGGGTATGGTGGTACACACCTTTAATCCCAGCACTCGGGAAGGCAGAGGCAGGAGGATCTCTTTGAGTTCCAGACCATCCTGGTCTACAGAGTGAGTCCAGGACAGCCAAGGATACACAGAGAAACCCTGTCTCAAAAACAAACAACAAACAAAAAACCAACAAAGTTGACTCCTTTAGAACCAACGCCCTGAGCCCATCCTCTTCAAGATGCAGGTCTAGGTCTGTCCAGCATTCTTCTTGTAACCATTTACTGAGGGCCCCACTCAAAGCCAAGGGCCAGGACTTCCTCTTACCCATTACTTTTCAAATCTCCACTTCTGTCTCAATGCTAAACTTTTCCACTCTGTTCTTTGAAACATCACAGGCTGGAGAAACACTATTGACACATCATCAACCTCTTCTGTGAACTCATCTCCTTTTGTGTGTGTGCTCCAGTGTGTGCCTACACACGTCAGAGGTTAGTAGCCAGCATTGTCCTCATTATGTTCCATCTTACTGCTTTTCTGTGTGATTTAGAGGTTGTGTGTGTGTGTGTGTGTGTGTGTGTGTGTGTGCGCGCACGCACGAATGCACACACAAGCACATGGTCTGTTTAAGAGAGACAATATTTCACTGTGTAGCTGGCTGGTCTCAAACTCAGAATGGGTCTGCCTCTGCCTCCCAAGTGCTCAGACTAAGAGCATGCATCATCATACCTGGTAAGATTTTATCTTCATCTTTAATTATGTGTGCATGGGAGTGTGTGTGCATGGAGTGCAGTACTCACAGGAAAGACAGGGCACTGGACCCTCTAGAGCTGGGGTTAAGCTGAGCTGTGACACCTGATCTGGGTACAGGAGCTGAGCGGTGCTCATCGGGAGCAGTGAACCCTTTAGCCACTAAGCCAGCCTCTCTCCAGCCCTGTCCACCTCCTTTTTAAGGCAGGGTGTCTCTGAACCTGGAGCTCCCTCCAGCAGGGCCCTCCTGTCTCTGCTTCCTCAGCTCCGGGACTGTGAACACCCGTCACTGCACCTACCTTTTTCACTGGGGTTTTAACAAACTCAGATCCTCATACCTGTTTGTCATGTATGTGCTGAGCCATCTCCACAGCCCTCTACCTTCATTTTGCTACCTGGATGACCACTAACGACACTCCCCCAGGCAACCCCCCCCCTCTTAAGGGGAGTCTGTTCCTCCTCACACTTCTCAAGGCAGAAAGTAGGGCAAACATTATCTTTATTCCCACAGACACTGTGCCTCTCTGTCCTGCAGAAACTTTCTCCCAGGTGCACACCCTCAGGCACTATCTTGCCCTCTTGTCTCCCGTGTACAAATGGTTGCCTCCTACTCAGTATTTGCCTCTCCATTTCCAGCCTTCAGTTCAGAAGACCACATCAAAGGAATAGCTCCCAAGCACCCCATTTTGGTTTCTTGGCCCTTTCCTATACACCTCCTCTGGAACCTACTCCCACTCCTACATGGCCCGGTCAGAAAGCACATACACACCCCTCTGAGTCACATGTCCAAACGTCCTCTGACAGAAACATCCTGTCCTCTCCACTCACTTGCTGAGAGTCCTCAACTCTCACTCTGCCTCAGTCTCCAGCCCACCAGCCGGCCCCATCCACTCCAAGAACATGAGGATCTGGATTTGGATCTCCAGAATCCATGTAAAATCCAGGTGCAGACATGCACACCTTTAATCCCAGTGCTAGGAAGATAAAGACAGGATTCCTGAAATCCACTGACCAGCCAGGCTGGCTGAATCAGTGATTCCGGGTTCACTGAGAGACCTTATCTCAGAATGTAAGATGAAACGTGATTCCTGTAGGGTAGGAAGATCTCTAGCCTTTAGACAGACAGACACAGACACACACACACACACACACACACACACACACACACACACACACACACCTCTTGTAAATCTGCTTTGCTAAAATTTTACCGTCAAATTTTACCTTAAAACATTCAAATGAGGAAACGTACCTCACCCATTTCTAATGTCATCCCACTGGAATCATCACTCAGAAAAGGTGACTTTACATATGGATCCTTTCAAAACATCATATACTATGTATGGCTTATGTCTTAAGCATTTTTATCTAAAAACAAAAGAGTGGGGGTTGGAGAATTGATTTAGTGGTTAAGAGCATGTGCTGTTTTTCCAGAGGGTCTGGGTTCAATTCCCAGCACCCCCACATGATGGCTCACAACCATCTGTCTATCCAGTTAAAGGGGAGTTGACCTCTTCTGGTCTCTGTAGGCAGCAAGCATGCACACAACGCACGCAGGCAAAATACCCACACACATAAAATAAACTTGAAGACAGAACAAGAATCCTGGCTGGGCATGATGTATCCGCCAGAAGTAACCGTTACTGGGCCTGGGTCGAAGCTGGGCCTGGGGCAAAGCGTAGCCAGCAGAGTGTTTGCCTAGCACACATGAAGCCCTGAGTCCAGTCACAAGCACCTTGCTCTCGTGATTGTCTCGTGGCTCTCTTCCCAGCACTCAGGAGGCAGGAGGGTCAGGAGCACAAGGGCATCCTCAGCTCTATAGTGAGTTCAAGGCCAGCCTGGCTACATGAGATCCTGTCTTTTGAAACACAGCAAAAACTAAAACTAACCAACCAATCAAACAAACAAACAAAAAACCCACTGTCCCTAATAATCTGGTATTTATAGAGGTGACCTAGCAAAACTGACAAAAGAGCTGGAGAGAGGCCGGAAGCCACAAAAGCTAAAACATATCAATAAAATAAATGGTTTCTTGTGAAAGTGACAGCATTCCATAAGGAAATGGGTAGAAAGAAGTCATCCTAATGGTATAAAAATGGAAATTTCACTAGAAGGTTGTTTGACGGCTCAGGGATCACTGTGGAAGAAGGAACAAAGATAGGGTAAGAGCCAGGGGCAGTGGATGACGACAAGGAAACTGTCTCCCAGACACTGAAGAGGAGCTGAACACGTGACTTCACAGCAGTTTGACAACATGCACAAGACCTTTCCAAGCTCAAGCCAGACAAAAATGCCAGCATGGAGAGGTGGACACCAAGTCCCACCCCTAGCCAAGTCCTGAGAGCTGCTGGGGAAGGAGAGTTGGCGAGAGAGGATAAGCAGCTCATCATACTTGACAATTTAAAAAGTGAGAGAACAAATGGCTTTGGGGGTGGATCTGCAAGGAGTTGAGGGAGACTGAATATGATAAAAGTATACTACAAATTCTCTATGAGCTAACAAAGAGAAGAAACCCTGTTTGAGGCTGTGTGCGTGGCTGTGTGATGGTGGAGACTGATGTGACCAGCGTACACACAGCATTCCTGAAAGGCGAGCTTCCTGTCCCCTGCGATACCTCACTCTCCTGCCTCCTCCCATCCTCCTGGCAGCTTCTTTCTCTGTTTCCTTTGCTCTGTTCTTTTTTTTTTTTTTTTTTTTTTTCTCCATCCAGAATCAAAAAGTACCAAAGTTCAGTAAAGGTGTTTCTCTCCTCACAGCACACCTTCCCCTAAGCCCGCCCATCCATCCCTGTAGTCCTGAGACCTATTTCTCACATCTGACAACACAGCTGTGCCCTTGGGCCTCTGCTGTGAATGAAGTGACACTCTGCTCTTTGACACCTGCGTGGTGGCATTGATTAGGTTCTGTGGTGCTGAGGACTGATCCCAGGACCATGTGCACATTGAGCACACGCTCCACCACTGACCTCCTCCCAGCCCTGACTCTCTATTTGCAGGTCTCACACACATCCTGAATTTAATGCACCCGAATGAAAATGTCTATCTCCCAGAGGCTTCTTCTACTCCACTTCCGTTTCCTGTGACGCAAATGGCTACGCCAGAGGCCAACCTCTTTTGATACTTTCCTCTCACACTCCACCAATCATTAGCTAGTTCTTATGATTTCGTTTCTAAACTACAAAGAAATACACTTCTACCTCTGCTCTCCCCATCCTGACCCACGCCCTCTTGGACCCCTGAGGTCCCTATGGCGGAGAACCAAGTCTACATTCGAGTGCTCAGTTATTAGAGTCTGGTCTCCATACCCCACTCTCTGACCAGCCACTGAAGGGCCTTCTAACACTGATCTGAAGAGGTCATTCACCTGGACACAGCCCGCCAGTGTCTTCTCATTGCCCTCAGATAAAATTCTCACTATGTGGCGCTTTCCTCTCAAAGACTTTATTTTTACTGTTGTTTGGGGAGAGGGATTCGAGACAGGGTTTCTTCGTGTAGCCCTCCCTGGCTGTCCTAGAACTTGCTCTATAGATTGGCCTTAAACTGACAGAGATCCACCTGCCTCTGTCTCCGGAGCGCTGGGATTAAAGTACTACCACCCAGCCCTCAAAGATTTTATTCAGCTTGTATTTATATGTCTGTGTCTATGTATGTATCTGTGTTTACACATGAGTACATGTGCCCATGGAGGCAAGAAGAGGGCATCAGATCCCCTACTAGAATCACATGGCTGTAGGCCACCTGACCTGGGTATCGAGATTCTGACAGGGTCTCTGCAAGGGCTGAGCCATCTCTGTAGTCAACGGTATTTTTTTTTTAATTGAGCTACTGCCTGTTTCCTTCCATTTTCCCGAAGCCACTCCTGAACCTCCTACCCCCACCTCCGGATCGCACTGGCTTTCAGTACCCACATCTTATCTTACCTAAAACTTTCTCCTACCCTCCGCTTAGATAACTTCTAGTTGGTTTTCAGGTTTTAGCTGAAACATAATTTCATTAAGAATGCATTTTCTGCCTGGCCTAAAGTTACTAAGAGCCCCACTGTTTCCTTACATGATGTTGTCCATCACCACATTTATTACAAATTTTATCCCTTTCTACTTCCTATGCCAGGAGGGATCGCTTCTCCATGGAACTTTAAGAAAGAGGGCTAGAGAAATGGCTCAGTGGTTAACAGCACTGTCTGCTCTTCCTAAAGGTCTTGAGTTCAATTCCCAGCACCCACACAGTGGCTCACAAGCATCTATAATGGGATCTGCTGCCCTCTTCTGCAGGTGTACATGCAGACAGAGCACTCAGACTTAAAAAGAAACAATAGGAATGGTTCACTTATAAACTTCTTAGTTCTCCTCTTAAGAAATAACCGGGGCCTGGAGAGATGGCTCAGAGGTTAAGAGCACTGGCTGATCTTCCAGAGATCCCAAGTTCAAGTCCCAGCAACCACATGGCAGCTCACAACCATCTATAATGAGATCTAATGTCCTCTTCTGGCGTGCAGGCACACATGCAGGCAGAACGCTGGGTACATAATAAATAAATCTTTAAAAAAAAAAAAGAATCTATTCTCTCCCTCTGTCCTGCCACCTCATTAGGACCATGGAAACTCTCAGGAATCTAAGAGAGTGGCCCTAGCTGAGACTCCTCGCAATGGAAAATACGGAACTGAAAACAGCCATCCCCTGTAACCAGGTAAGACTTCCAATGGAGGGATTGGGGCACCAGCCAGCCAGGAAACCTTAGACCCACAATTTATCCTGTCTACCAGATGTGCAGGGGTAATTGAGGAAACTGAGGGAAAGGCCAACCAGTGACTGACCCAATTTAAGACCCAGGCCAGGAGTGAGCCCATCCCCCACACTACTACTACTATTCTGTTATACTTGAAGACAGGAGGCTAGCATATCAGTCATCAGAGAGGCTTCACCATGCAACTGATGGGAACTGATGCGGAGACCCATAACCAAACATTAGGTGGGGCATGGGAAGTTCCGTGGAAGACGGGGAGGAGTGCAGGAGCCATAGAGGTCAAGAACACCACAAGAAAACTTACAGGATCAACTATCGTGGCCCCAGAGGGGCTCATAGACTTAACTTCTAACCAGAGAGCATATATGGGACAGAACAGGGCCTGTGCACGTATGTAACAGATGTGCAGATGGATCTTCATGTGGGGCTCCTAAAGTGAGCAGGGGCTATCTCTGACTACATTGCCTGCCTTGAATCTCTTTCCCTAACTGGGCTGCCATGTCTGGCCTCAGTAGAAGATGGGCCTAGCCTTACTGCAACTTGATATGCCAAGGCTAGCTGATATCCATGGGAGGCTGCCCTTTTCAGAGGAGAAAGGGATGGAGGGAGGGAGGAGAAGAGGTAAAAAGGAAGGTCCAGGAGGGGAGGAGGGAAGAGGAAGCTGCAAGTGGCCCGGGGCTGGTGAGACAGCTCAGTGGGTAAGGGAACCTGCCCCCGAGCCTGGTATCTGGTCCCTGAGACCCATATGGTGGAAAACAAGAACCAGCTCTTGCAAGCTGTCCTGTGACTTCCGTATATGTCCAGAGCATGTGCAGTTAATTTAAAACTCTGGGCACAGTGGCAGATATCTGCAAGCAGCCCTGGGGCGGTGGGGACAGGCGAATTCCAGGGCTCACTGGCCAGCCTAAGCCGACTTGTGAGGCTAAGGAGAGCCTCTATCTCAAAAAAAAAAAAAAAAAGACATATAGTTCCTGAGGAATAGCTGGGGTTGTCTTTTTACTGACCTGTACATACATGAACAAATACAACATGAACACACATGTGTACACACACACCAAGAAAAATTAAACTAGGTACATACATACCCATCATCAGGCACTAGCTGAATATTTATTCCACTAGTTCTTATACTAATGTTCTAGGTTGTTGTTTATTTTTGAGACACAGTCTCAGTAGGCATCTTTGGCTGATCTGGAGCTCACTACGTAGACCAGGCTGGCTTTGAACTCACAGAGATCCACCTGCCTCTGCCTCCTAAGTGCTGAAATGAAAGGCGTGTGCCATCACACCCAGCTTCTGGGGTTTTTAATGAGTATTTTCATTTGGGGTTTTTTTTATGTATGAGCCTGTTTTCTTCCAAATTATTACTTAATTTTCATTTTTAAGCCTACTGATACATTGTGTGATCGATTTTATTTTTATAACCAAATTTCACAAGGTCATCTTCACTATTTGACACATGTGTTATGTACCACACTAAACTGCAGTTTCTATGAAGGAATGGCTATCACATTGATTCATCATTTTTAATTTTTTTTCTTTTCTTCTCTTTTCTTTTTTCCAAGACAGGGCTTCTCTGTATAGCCCAGGCTGTCCTGAAACTTGATTTGTAAACCAGGATGGCCTTGAAACTCAGTGATTCACCTGCCTCTGCCTCCCAAGTGCTGAGATTACAGACGTGTGCCACGGTGCCCATCCTGCTTTACCATTTCTTTTTCTTTGTTATTTTATCTTTGTGCGTGTGGATGTGGGTACATGCATGCTACGGCATGTATGCAGATGCAGGCATGTGCATACCGCAGCATGTGTGTGGACGTCAGAAGACAATTTCAGGTATTGGTCCATGCTTTGACAGTCTCTCATATACACCAGGCTAAGTGGCTATTAAGCCTAGAGATCCTGTCTCCACCTCCTATCTTGATGTCGGGAGCCTTCATTACACATGTGTATGCTATTGCATCCAGGTCTATGTGAGATCCAGGGATCTGAACGCAGATTTTCAAACTTGCTTGGAAAGTATTTTATCCACTGATCCATCTCTGCAGTCCTTGTTCATCAATTCCTACACCTGTATCTGGCACATCCTATAAGGCACTTGTAACTGCTTAAGGAGGTAAAATGATTCAGCAGCAGACTGCATGGTTAGCATATATAAGGCCTTGGGTTTGATCTCAAACACATACACAGAGACACACACACAGACACACACGAAGACACACCAACAGAAGAAAGGACTTTGTATGTAATCTACTTCATTGCGAATACCTTCACTCCACCAGAGACTAAGGTGCTCGGTTTCCAGATGAAGAACAATTGTCTGGCTCTCTTCCCTGCCCTCTCCCCACCCTCTCTGTACTATAAAGGCGTTTCCTTCGACATGTAAATACACCCAAGTGTCTGCCTTCTGTGTGGAGGCATTTCTCTTATTTGCCCATGTATTACTGCTTTCTTGTTTCTCTGCATTTCATTGCTGTGGTGTTGAAAAGCAGACCCAAGGCTTTGTGCATGCTCTACCACTGACCCACCTATTTCCAGGTCTTTTACAAGAAAGTTATAAACCTGACATGGCAGCACATGCCTGTAATCCCAAGAATCAGGAGTTCAAGGTCATCCTCAACTACATGGTGAATTCAAGGCTAACCTGGGCTAGATGAAACACAGTCTCAAAAAAAGGGGATATAAAAAGAAAAAACAGCCAGGTGTGGTGTTTTACACCTGTAATCCCAGCACTCAGGAAAGCAGGTGGATCACTGTGAGTTGAAGGCCAGCCTGATCTACAAAGAGTCCAGGACAGCCAGGGGAGGGAGGGAAGGAGGGAGGGGGGAAGGGGAGAAGGAGGAAGGGAAGGAGGAAAGGAAGGAGGGAAGGAAGGAGGGAAGAAGGGAGGGAAGGAGGGAGGGAGGGAGGGAAGGAAGGAAGGAGAAAGAGAAGAATCATACTTCACTCACATTTATCTCCTATTTTCCCCTCTTACTTTTCAGATCTAAATTAATGGTGGTGGTGGTGGCGTGTGCGTGTACATGCCTGTACATGCATGTGGAGGCTACAGGTCAATGCTGGCTTTCTATTTTAATTGCTTGTCCACTTTTGAAGCGTGGTCTCTCACTGAACCTGACATGACTGATTTGCGTGCTGTGCCAGGGAGTCCCAGGGAATCTCAGGTCTCACCTCTCCAAGAGTAGGACTACAGGAGTTCACCATTATGTGGGTGTTTCTTATTTGGGTGCCAGAGATCTGTCCCTGGCCCCCACACTTACACAGCAAGCACTCTAACGACGAAGCCATCTTAGCGCCAACAGTCACCTTAACCAACCCATACAGCAGCCATCACTAAGACCCTGATAGCTTACTAACTATGATGTCCCTGAACATTTCAGGTCTTCATCCTCTGACTTCTCTGCGGTTGCAGGTTTTCTGTTTGTTTGTTTGGGTTTTTTTGAAACAGGGTTTCTCTGTGTGGCCCTGGCTGTCTTGGACTTACTCTGTAGACCAGGCTGGCCTTAAACTCACAGAGATCCGCCTGCCTCCGCCTCCCAGAGTGCTGGGATTGCAGCTGTGCACCACTGAGCCTCACTTGTGGTCACTTTTGGCATGACTGAGTACGCCCTCTTTCACGAAACCCTCCTGCCTGACACTGCTTTCCTCCCTTCTCCTAATGGTTCTACTAGCTTCTGGGACACAGCACAGTGTTTCCTGGACACCATCTAAATCACCAGGTGCAGACTGTGGACTGTGAGAACAAACAGCCAAGCAGATGAAGTCTTTCTATCTCTTCCTCTCTCCATATCTTGTACGAAGCAACTGTGGAAGACAAACTACAGGCTTTGTGGTTTCCATTAACATCCTAAGCACATCTCCTCCATCTTGAGTTTTCCGGCCAAGTTTCTCCACACTAGCTGAGCTCACCAAAACCACCTTCCTCTTCTTTCTGCTGGCCCTTGAGCTGAGAATGATCCTGAATCATTGTCTTCTGTTTGTCTTTCAGAGTGCACTCATGTCCATCTTGGATTTTCTCCATTTTCTCATTTTCTGGGAAAATAAAACAAAACATTGTGAAATGGGGAGTGTGAGAGTGTCTGCAGGCAATAAAACCCAGTGAAAGAATCAACATAAAGTTCCAAGCCTGGGGCAGAAAGGTCTTGGCCTGCCCACTACCCCTTTTTCTAATTTATTGAATAAGTACTTGAACCAGGCTTCAAAGGACGACTGACTTGGGCTGGCAAGATGACCATCCCCAGAAGCCACAGTGGAAGGAGAAATGACTCCCAAAAATCGTTCTCTGACTCCCACCCATACACCACTACATGCATAGGCCCTACATTAATAATAAATAACATTTAATTTATAAAGACTCTGGGAGGCAGAGGCAGGCAGATCGCTTTGAGTTCAAAGCCAGCCTGGTCTACAAAGTGAGTCCAGGACTACCAGGGCTACACAGAGAAACCCTGTCTCCAAAAAAAAAAAAAAATTAAAGAACCTGGGAGCTAGAGAGAGGACCCTAGTTTGGCTCACAGGGCCCACTTCTGGCAACTCACAACCACCTGGAACTCCAGCTCCAGGGAATCCAACATCCTCTTCTGCCTCCACACAGACCACAAATACACAGTATATGCTCACACAGACACACACACAAATAGAAAATAAATGCTTATGAAAGCCATATGATGATACTTACCAGCCTTCTTCTTTCTTTTGCTTAAACACAGTCTGTTACATTTCTTCTTGGAGGGTTCGGTAGCTGGCTGGCCTAGCTCAGATGTCCGTATCTCAGAGTCCACTTCCTCTTCTGGAGAAGATGCAGTCTCTGGAGTATCAGGTACTATTTCCTTCTCTCTGAAAATGATACTGTTTAAATAAGTTTTCAGGCAGACATTTGCCACGCCAATCCTTTGAAAAAGAACCCAGAGGTTAAAAGTAAAACAGGAATTCTAGACTCGAGTCAGGAGCTGTAGCACATACTTAGCATGCACTAGGAACTGAAATTAATCCCCAAAGACTTTGGGCCCAGGCCTCCTACAGTCTCCTGGGGCCATGTTATCCAACTGCTTTCCTGTTTCCTTCCCGACTCAAACAGGCATCTTTCCTGAGCTAAGAGAAATCAACACAAGTATAATGAATGACAAAATAAACAGAATGGAAGACGGGTCACCATTTACCAGTGTTATGTCCATTTGGTATTCCACCTGTCTCTCTGGAATAAACTTACCCATCAGCATTTTCATTATCAGTGGTAGAAGGAGCAATTCCGGGTTCTTTGTCTGATTTGGTAGGTATTGTGCGTTGGACACAGGAAGTCTCTGCAAAATTAAGGCCAGACCCTAGCCCTCCCAAAATCAAGTATTACAAACAGAGAAGAAACAAATGTATGACTAGAAGAGTCGACCTTTGGTATTTTGTCATATGATAAACCTAAAATCTTTCAATTCAGGAAACCAAAATCCAAATCTTTCTGCAAGCCTTTCCATATTGATCAGCCTCATTCCAAGGCAGCCAAATAATAATCTTATTGTGTACATATCCTATATTTTATCTTATTTTTCCTCAAACTCCTTTTTTTTTTTTTGAGACAAGGTTCTCCGTGTATCCTTGGCTGTCCTGGACTCACTCTGTAGACCAGGCTGGCTTCAAACCCAGAGATCCGCCTGCATCTGCCAAAGCACTGGGATTCAGGCCTGTACTACCAAGTCTAGCTCTTAAACTCCCTTTAAGAAAAGAAGAACACCTACAAATAGCTACGTTCTCCTTAGTCACTTGACCTTATAGAAAAGGCCCCTGACCCGACACAGCAGCCCTTTTTATTCTAAAGGATCAAACCAGGGGCTGGGGAAATAGCCCAGTCAATAAAGTGTTTGTCTTACAAGTATGGGAATCTAGTTCAATCCCTGTAACCCACGTAAAATCAAAACAAAACAAATTAAGTGTGCTGGCATGTACGTGTAAACCCAGCACCGAAGATACTGAGACTCCTAGCAGCCTAGATGAGAGGAATTGGTTGAGCTCCAGGCTAGTGAGTGACACTGACTCAAAAAGCAAGCTAGAGCCTGAGGAATGGCAACTGAGGTTGACTCCTGGCCTCAGGCCATACAAGCAGACGTGTGCGTCTGTACCTGTACACAGGCACCTGCAAACACGAGCACAGACACACAGGAGCCTGAAGAGCGCAGCACTTCAACAGACACACTAAATAGTCATAGACCAAATCCATAAAAAGAAGCAAAGCCATATTAAAAATATACAAGACTTAGACCAGTGAGGTGGCCCAGCAGGTAGGGGCACTTGAACCTAGCCTGAAAACCTGCATTCAGTCCCCATGCTCCACACGGTAGAAGGAGAAGAGCAATGTCTACAAGCTGTCCTCTCACTGAACACAAAATTCAGGTGAGGCTACGTTGAGTCTGAGGTCAGTATCATCTACTTTTCTAAAAGTCTTCCACTTTTCTCTAACATGGTTTAGCTACAGGCCTTGATAGGAGATTAAATATTTCAAGTATCATTTACTATTTTCTCAGGAAGAGGGGAGAGGAAGACGCTGCCGACTTGTACTACCCCTTGGATGACAGTCGCTCTGCCTAACGAGGCCTTTTCCCGTCACACCACGCCATACCCAAGCACTCCTGCAGGGGCTTCTGCAGCACAGTCTGGAAGATCTCCTCAAATTCTGCATTGGTAAGAGTTGTTTTTTCCTGCAGAGACAAGGATGAGGAAGGAAAACTGTTTGTCTTTTCAAAGTTTCTCTCTTCTGAGAGAGAAGTCAGGGAAGCCTTGTTTACACAAAGCAGTAAATGAGCAAAAGTACAGGTACAGAGTCACCAGGGTTCCATAAGCGTCACCCAGAGCCCCTGGGGGTAGAGGCGGTGAAAAGGGAACTGCTGCTCTCATCTTTATCCACCTTATCCCATTATTACTAAATGCTTCATCAAACCATTTGGGGCCTGGTGCAGTGATGTGCGCCTGTAATCCCAGTACTCAGGAGGCAAAGGCAGGCAGAGCTCTGTGAGTTCGAGGCCAGCCTGGTCTATGAAGAGAGTCGAGGACAGCCAAGGCTACACAGAGAAACCCTGTCTCAAAAAAACAAATGTATGTATACATGTATATATGTAAGTATATATGTATGTATATATTTGTATTGTGGCATGGTGGCATACATCTGCAATCTCAACACTAAGGAGACAAAGGCAGAAGAATCAGGAATTCAAGGCCACCGTTAGCTACATAGCAAGTTCATGGCCAGTGGGCTACATGGGACTTCTCCTCAACCAACTAAAAACATGTTGGCTTCTTTCATAAGAAACTTAAAAAAAATTAATGAATAAAATACTGAAAAAGCTGTGTATGATGGCTTACATCTTATTTTCAACACCTGTGAAGCTGAGACAGATCTGCCATTAGTTCCAGGCCAGCATAGAGCTACAAAGTAAGATCCAAGCCAGCCTTCACTATCAAGATTCTGTCTTAAACCAAGTGTTTTGTTTTTGTTTTTGAAAGTAAGCTAAACTGTGGTTGCAGAGGATGCCTGCAGCCCCACCTGTTCAGGAAGGAAGCCGTGGGGAACTGCAGTTCCAGTACCGGCCTGGGAAATGGAGAAAGACCTGTCTCAAAATCAAAAACAACCAAAAAAGGGTGTGCTGGTGCAAGCAGATCTCTGTGAGTTCCAGGCCAGCACTGTCTACACAGGAAGTTCTAGGCCATTCAGGGCTAAAATATTATAGGAATGAAATTATAGCTCAGTAGCAAGATGCTTGCCTACTAAGCATGGGATCTTGGGTTCATTCCTCAGTAACATCCCCTAAATGCACACACACACACACACACACACACACACACACACAATCCCCAACACAAAAAGATTCTGTTATCAGACTTATCCAAGAAACAGAGTAGGAGGGACCATCCTCTGAGATCCATCAGTATGAGTCATACCTTTCCTTTCTTCTCTGCAGGCTTGTCATGAGCCTTTCGCTTTTTCTCCCGGCCCCTGCCTGGACCATTCTCTGTGGCTGCCTTCTGCTCCTTCTTCTCTAAGCTGGCGTTGAGCTGGCTGGGCTTGGCCTCTACCTCTGGAGACCTGGCCCCCGGGGGGTCGTCCTTCCATGGCTTAGGCTGAGGTTTCACGCTATGTGACTTTTGTGTAGGTGGAGCAAAGGCTTTCTTTGTTCCCTTTTCATGTTCTAAAGAAATTTCAATTGAAGTTTAGGAAAGCCAGTGTCTAACAGAGATTACTGAACACTGCCCGTGGCGCAGTCAAGTTGGAATTGGATGGAAGGAACTGTTAACAAACCCAGATCTCTCGGGCCCTCTCTGAATGCTCCATTCTACCAGCCCTGAGGTTATTTTAAAGCAGTTTGGAGTGAGAAATTTGTAATTTGACAAGATTAGTTCTAACATATCCCAGGCTTGTTACCACTAATTCAAAATGATTGATACAAGCATGTAGGATGGTGAATTATTCATGTGTGAATTCTTTTTTTTTTAAATAGGCTCATTTTAACTTTGTGAAAATAAGCTTTAAAAAATATATTAAATGTTTAGAAATTACTCAAGGCTTAGTCTTTAAAAAAAAAAAATCTAGTTTTCACTGATCAAAATGCATACAGGAACAGCTCCAAACTAAACAAACTACAATAAAATCCTCAAGGCCTATCTGATGCCATCTCCTCTATAAAAATTATACTGATCCCACCAGGTGTAAGCGATAATCTATTTTTTCCAAGCACCTGTAACACTTTGTACTTCTCTAGTGGCATTCAGCATAGCTAACTTCACATTATTAATACTTAAATGTATTTTTTCTCCCTGTGAATTCATAATTCTTTGAGCATGGCTTTTTTTAAAGACTCATTTAGTCATTTGTTTTTATTCATGTGAATCTGTGTGACTTTTGCGCACGAAGGTTTGGCCCACAGAGGCCAAAGGGCATCTAATCCTCTGGAGCTAGAGTTACAGGCAGTTGTGAGCCTCCTGATGTGGGTGCTGGGAGGCAACCTGGATCTTCTGGAAGAGCAGCAAGTGCTCTTAACCACTGAGCCGCCTCTCTAGGACTGTTTCTGAACCATCTTTATTTTGCTCAATACAACTGGCAGCATGGTAATTTGCATAAAGCAAACAGAAAACATGAGCAGAATTCTCCTTTGAAGACGAGAATGAACAGAAGGGAAAGGGGAGAAAGGTATGAAGTGAACTTCTCTCCTCCTTGCCTCACCTCCGTTACTCTGTACCATCGCCATCACTCAGTTCAGTTCAGTTTCTTCACCTCTGTTAAAAGAAAGCAGTGTGTTGTTACTTTGGTTAAACATAATTTAAACTTTCTTTTCTCCATGTCTTCTTGGATTTAAATTTCTTTGTCTGGGACCCTAGACAATACTTCTGCCATCTTCACTCCATTTCTACCATGCATCAGGTCTGACTACAGGCCTGGGCAGACAGGCAACTGTTGCTTAAAAATAAGCAACAATCTTTATTTTTGTTTGTGTGGCACTGAGGCTCTAACTTGGGCCTCTGTACATGCTAGCCAGGCAAACATTTTACCGCTGAGCTACATCCCCAGCCCTTTTTCATGTAAGACAGGGTCTCTGTAAGTTGCCAGAGCTGGCAACTTTTATAATTTCTTTTATAGTAGTTGAACTCACTCTGTAACCCAGGACAAGCTTTGAACTTGTAATCCTCCTAGCTTCTGTCACCAAATTAACTGGGATTACAGGTCTGACACATAGACCTCAGTATTTTGAATACCTAGACTTATGCTTGACATGAGACAGGCTAGCAGTGACGGATTAGATGGACACAGAAGCAGCAGTGACGGAAGCACAGAAAGTATTGGAACCGTGGTAGTAGGGCATGGTTAGTGCTGGGAGTTAAAGAGGGACCTCCTCATTTCACAAAGTTCCCCAAATACTTAGGAAACAAGTCATTTGGCAATTCTCCCAAAATAATTCAGAGGTTCCTATGCACAGGGATGTTATTTTTCCCATTATTTGAATGTTCAAGCCAAAAAAACAATCCCAATCCCAGATTCTACCAATTGTAGCTCAGAAATATGTGGTAACCAGAAAGGCTCCCCCTGAACTTAGCACCTTCGCTCTGACTCTTTGACACCCCGTCATGAGAACACCTCTGCTGATCACAGCTCTCCTTAGGGAGGTGCTCTCAGCTGGTCTACACTAAGCCAGTGTTTTTTTCTTCCTTGTGACTAGTAACAGCTAACACATATTGAGCACAGACTCTACTCTTCTTTACCTTACGTACGCACTGAGTTCTCACAGTGAAGCTAGGAGAATGAGTCCACTAGATCGCAAGATGTGTTCAAAATGGACTGGCCACAGTAAGCTAAATGCAGAGTACTTTTAAACTATGTTTTGGTGTTTTCCCACTCCTTTTCACGTATGTGTATGCACACACATATATATGAGTAATTTGGGCATGCTGTTCTGAAGCAATTACTGGTCTTCTATAGTGGGGAACATATTCTCAGTTTCCATCTTAATTCATCATTGCTAGTCCCCATATATATTTGCTCCATAAAAAAAGGCAAGTGGAAATTGGGAGAGAAAACATTAAAATAACTTGTTCTTTTTTCTTAAATATAGTCTTGAGTAGAAGCTAAAAATTGAATAAAAGCTGAAAAATGAGTATTAATTTGGCCACAAGCATTTCTCCTCCCAACTCCAAGACTCCAAAACACATATAAGAAGTCCCTGTGAAAAGAAAAGAGGAAGAGGTGAAAATGTGTGGCTCTGGTGTGCTGTTTGCTATTTTAAATGCATACTTATGTAACAGGTTAAAAACTCATAAACTAGCTCCAGAAAATACAAAGAACTGATCAAAATGTCTCTGAGAAGCTGATCTAGGTAGCTGCAGGGGGTGTGTATGAAGCTTGCCACTGTACTCTGATTTATCTGCACACACACACAGACACACAAATTCAAAAACTGAATTGCTTAGATACATAAAAGACTACTCTCTGCTGGGCGTAGGTGGCACATGCGTTTAGTCCTGGCGCTTGGAAGCAGAGGCAGGCGGATCTCTGTAAGTTCGAGGCCAGCCTGGTCCACGCGATGGCTTGGCTGATAAAGGCGCCCGCTGCCAGGCCCGAGGACTTGAGTTCAGTGCTAGGGACCCACATAGTGGAAAAGGACCAACTCCCACAGGTTGTGCCTCCGGCCTCGTGAGCACGGCACGGCACGCGGGAATTTGGGGCCATCCTGGGCTACTATGTAGGGTGTCCCAGGCTAGCTATGGCTACATAATGAGACCTTGTCTCAAAAAAAAAAAAAGACTACTCTCCACAAACTGCAAACTTTAGAATACTTAGCTTAAAAATGTATTTAAACCTATACAGATCCCCCAGACTAACATGTTTCTGGAGCTTCAACTAACTAGGGAGAATTCTAGATCACGGTGTTGGAGAGATGGCTCAGTCGTTAAGAGTGCTGGTGCCTCTTCCACAGAACACAAGTTCAATCCCTAGCACCCGCACCAGGCAGCTCACAGCTCCCTGTTACTCCAGCTCCTGAAGAGCGGCCCCTCTTCTACCCTCTGCAGTCACTGCACTCAGAAGCACGTAACACGCAGAGACACATGCACAGACACACACAAATAAAGAATTACAGGCAAGTACGGTGGGGCTCCCCTGTGATCCCAGCACAGAGGCAGAGGCAGGCGGATCTCTGTGAGTTTGACGCCAGACAGATCTACAAAGCGAGTACAAGACAGACAAACCCTGTCAAGAAAAACGAGGGGTGGGGGCAGAGAGAGAGCTCAGAGGTTAAGAGCGCATAAGTCCTGAGTTAAATTCCCAGAAACCACATGGTAGCTCACAGATCTATAGTAACATCTGGTGCCCTCTTCTGGCATGCAGGCATACATATAGACAGAACACTATACATAGAAGAAGAAAGAAGGAAGAAGGAGGAAAGAGGAAGGAAGAAGGAAGAAGAAGAACAACAACAACAACCAGAAAAGAAAAGGAAAAATTCCCGCAGGGCATGGTGGCTCACACCTTTAATTCCAACACTTGGGGGGCAGAGGCAGGCATTAGAGTGAGCCTGAGTTCGAGGCCAGCCTGGTCTACAGAGCAAGCTCCAGGACAGCAGGGCTACACAGAAAAATCCTGTCTCAAAACCAAAACAAAACAAAAAAATTCCTGATGAGCCAGGTATGGCAGTAAATGACAATCCCAGCACTTGGAAGGCAGAGGTGGGCAGAGCTCTGTGAGTTCCAGAATAGTGTGGTATGAGTTCCGAGCCAACCTGGGCTGCAAGAGTACAACACTCTGTCTCTGTCTCTCTCTCTCTTTATGTCTCTGTCTTCTCCCCCTCCTTCTTCTCTATTTCCCTCTCCCTGTCTCCCAAACACATACACACACGAAGAAAAGAAGGAAAAGAGAGATTTCAGCAGTTAAGAGCATTTGTTGTTCTTGCCGAGAACTGGGGTTCAATTCCCAGCACTCACATGGTGGTTCACAACCATCTGTAACTCCAGTTCAGGAGATCAGATTCCCTTTCCTGACCTTGGCAGGTACCAAATACACAAAAGGTCCACATGCATAACTTTCAGATAAAATACTCCCAACTAACGTGAATAAGCCTAACGGTGTCTGTGGTTTAAAATAGAGAAAAGGAAATGTTATGGAGCGTCACTGCACTGCCGCATGAATAGGACGCAGCAAATCTATAAGGAGAGAAGCGTAATCAATAGCACCCTTAATCTAAAGATGGTATGTGATCAACAGTACTTTCAAAAGTTGTAACCCAGTCAACAGAAGAGAAAGCCAGGCGGTTACTGTCTGATAAATTAAGCTGCTGCTCCATTTGAGATGAATTTGCTTCTTCTACCATAACAAACATTAACAATCTGACTCAGAGGGAAAAAATTAGTTGATAAATATGAAAAATGCCAGCTTGCTTCCATTTGTATGTTAGTGTACAAAGGTGGATGCTGATGGTAGGAAGCCTTCATCGTTTTCCACTTTTTTTCTTTTCTTTTTTTTTTTTTTTTTGAGGCAGGGTCTCTCAGTGAACCTGGAACCATTTCAGACAGACTGACTGCTCAACAAGCCCCCAGGATCCAACTGTCTCCAAGCCCAGTGCTGAGGTCACAGACCACACCACAAACCTGGGTGCGGGGTTCCTCTACTTTGTGCAGCAGGCTTGCTTGTTATCTCCCTAGTCTTCACTGAGGGCCTATTTCTCTGTTCTCTCAGAAGAAAAGTAGACATGAAGGGAAAGAGAAAAAAAAGATAGATGGTCCCAGCTGGAAAGATGGCTCTGAGGAGGAGGGCAAGTGCTTGCTGCTCTTCACTGCTAAGATGGAAATGAGAGGGTGGCTGGGGTAGAGAGGAT
The DNA here is from genome assembly GCF_907164565.1 of Psammomys obesus. Taxonomy (NCBI): domain Eukaryota; kingdom Metazoa; phylum Chordata; class Mammalia; order Rodentia; family Muridae; genus Psammomys; species Psammomys obesus. The sequence continues at coordinate 32,744 of NW_026595992.1, forward strand.
TGAAACACTATATTCATGTACAAATCTGTCATCATGAAACCATTATTATACATATAACATATACTCATAAAGTTAAAAATATGTTCACTAATAAAAGTTTTGAATAGGCCTGATGGAATTTTATTCAGTGCTGCCAATATTTACCAAAAAGCATTAATTATCCACCTTATGACTTCCCTTCCTGACTAGGCAATTATTCCCTCTTGAAAAGTAAACCCTCAATCCTATTTATTACCATAGATTCCAAGAGTTTCTAACAATCATAAAGACTATATTCAATATCAGTATTCAGGAGGTTAAGGCAGCATTTCTAGTTCAAATTTGAGGGCTACATAGCAAGACCCTGCCATTTAAAAAAGGGGGGGTTTCTTGGTTTTTGACACAGGGTTTCTCTGTGTAGTCCTAGCTACTCTGGACTCACTATGTAGAACAGGCTGACCTTGAACTCAGAGATCCACCTGCCTCTGCCTGCCATGTGCTGGGATTAAAGACATGTCCCACCACTGCCCAGCTCAGCTTTACAAAAAAACAATAACAACAACAAAACCCAGACTTTTAAATCTGCTTTAAGCTAAGATTGTGAGCCATGTCTGAATTTCAGTCCTACGGATGTTGAGGCAGAAGGGTGAGTTCTATATTGAGACCTAAAAAAAGATCCTGCCCACCCCACCCCCAAACACACACACACACACACACACCCTCCTATATTTAAAAATCTCATTTAAGAGTGTCAGTGGCTCATGGCTATAATCCCAGCACTTAAGAGACTAAAGGAAGTCTATTGCTGCAACTTTGAGTCCAGTCAAGGCGACAAGTGACTCTGAGAACAGCCAGGGATCAGACAAGCCCCTGTCTCGGAAAATAAACAAAAAAGCGAGCGAGCAAACAAGCAAATATATGCTGACAAATGGCGCAGTGGGTAGGTGATTGTCACTTAGTCCAACGACCTGAGCTTAATCTCAGATCCCACATGTTTTTCGTTGTTCGGTTTTATAGGGGTGATAAACTGGACGGATGGGGTGATACGACCTGGACAGGCTGTCCTCTGGCCTCCACAAACTCTACGGCATGTGTATCAACACACACTCAACACACAATAAATAAATACGGGTAATAAGACTTTTAAAAAGAAAATTCATTTTAAGATTTCTGGATGAAGAAATGGCTCAGAGGTTAAGAGCACAGCCAGAGGTCCTGAGCTCAACTCCCAGCAACCATCTAAGATGAGATCTGGTGCCCTCTTCTGGCCTGCGGTGTACATCCAGAGAAAGCACTCATATGCATTAAATAAATAAATCCCTTTTTTAAATAAATAAATCATTAAAAATGTCCTTTCGTGGGGCCTTTCGGGGGTGCCACGCGCCTTTAATCCCAGCACTTGGGAGGCAGAGGCAGCTCAGGTCAGCCTGGTCTACAGAGCAAATTCCAGGATAGCCAGGGCTACCCAGTGACACCCCCCCCCCCGTCTTGAAAAACAAGATGACGATGGTAAAATAAATGAAATGCATTTCTTCTTACGGAACTGATGGCCTTTGACACTAATAGCCTATGAACCCCTGCCTGTTCTCATGACTTAAGCGGTTGTTTTCAATGTTCGATTTGTGAACACACATGTGGATTCTGCAAACCTTTTAAAGGCTTAACAAAAAAAGGTGAGAAAGAAAGGTCGACTCCGTCTACTCCGCCCAACCTAAGCCCAACAATTTACAAACAAAATCCCCGAGGGGGTGTGGGCTCGGGGAGGGCCGGGCCGGAGCTGTGGCGGCGGCGGCGGCGGCGGCGCCTCTCCTCCTCCTCAGCCGGGGTTGCTCTCCCGCACCGTGCCGGCCTGGCGCCAGGTCCCCGTCGGCGCCGCTCGCTCCCGGCCCCTCAGGGGCGCCCGCCCCGCCACGGCGGCGGCGCGGAGAAACTCCCCTCGGCCCGCAGGTGCCGGGCCCCCACCCACGGCTTGCCTCTGCAGCTGCCCAGGAGCCAGCGACCGCTCGTGGCGACGCGGGCCTAACGACGAGGCGCGGCTCCGGCTGGCGCGGCCACCCCGCGCATCCCTGCCACCTCCACCAACTTTTCCCGCCACCAGGAGAAGGCGCGAGGACACGGGCGAATCCCGCCCCCCAGCGGCGTGCGCTCGGAAACGGTGCGAGTGCGCGTGCGCGGCTGGGCGCCACTGCTGCGCACGCGCAACGGAGTACCCCGCCATCTTCCAAACGAAAGCCCGGTGAGACTACAAGTCCCAGAATCCTCGCTGTCGCCGGTTTTTAACTACGGGCCCGACGCGCCCGAGGCACTTCATTGCGTCAGATCGCGTTCTTCCTGCTTTCGTGCTATGCCCCGTATCTTTAAGTCTCCGTCAGCCTTATGTTTTGTTTGAGGCTGTCCGGGCTGGGGCTCCCCCGTGCTCTTCTCTGTGGGCACGGAAACTCCGCCAGCCGTCACCCTGGGCACTGGGCTTCGAGTCAGTGCCTCCCATCGGCCGGAGTGGCCCAGCACCCGTTCCCGCCCACACTCCCGGCGCTGGCGTTAACGGCGCCGCCAGCCCTCGAGCTGGGCGCTGATGTCCACGCTGTGGCGGAGGGGGGGAAGAGGGACCGGGACAGCCTCGGTGTTTCATTGTTTTATTGTGTTCGGCCCAGAGAGCACGTTAGGTGATGTCTTCCCTTTTAGGGACAGCCGCTCTGGTCCTCCCCGCGGGCTCCTGGGAGGAGAGGCCAGGGCGCTCATGAATAATTCATGAGCCCGCCCCCTCGCCCGAAGCCACGCCCCCGGAGTCGGGCTAACGCACGCCGCGTTGCTCCAACCTGAGGCGGCGACGTCACGGCCCCGCCCCCCGCGCGGAGGGGGCGGGGCCCGCCGCCAGCACGTGCGGCTCCGCGGCCCGCGCAGGCCCGGGAGGAGCGTGCGCAGGCGCTCTCGGGGAGGGGCGGGGATGGGGGAGGAAGGAGGCGGGGCGGGGCGGCTGTTGGGCCTGGAGCCGGGCGGAGACGGCGGAGCCTCATTCCTCAGGAGCGAGGGTCGGGTGTCGAGGAGGCCTCCCCGCAGCCGCTCCCGCTCCCGCCCGCGGTGGGTGGGCCCGCGCGGCAGAGGCCGAGGCTGTCAGTGGGGCTCGGACGTGGCCGCGAAGGGAAGTGGGGCGTCCGCGCGGGGCGGTGGGCGTCTCGGGCCGGGGGAGGGCGAGGCTCCCCGGGAGGGGGCCCGCCTTTGAACTCCCGCAGCCGTTAGGTTGCTCCGCGCTCCCGATGCGCGCGCAGCTCGGGCGGCGGCGGCGTGCGCATGCGCGGGCCCCGGGCGGGCGGACCGCGCGCCCCCGGTGCGCGCTCGCGGCGCGGTGGTAGCGGCGGCGGCGGCGAGGGTGTCGGCGCACGCGCAGTGGGCCCCTCGGCGCGTCCGGGTCTCGCGGGCATCTTGTTTTGGTCTCGCGGGCGAGTGGAGCGCGCCTGGTGTGTCGCGGGCGGGAGGCGGAGGCGCCCGGGCGCCCGGCGGAGCTGCGCGCGCGCCCCGGGGAGGGGAGGGCGGGCTGCAGGGGGCCTCCCCGCGCTCTCGCCTCGGCACCCCCCGCCTGGGAGGGGGGGGTTACCCGGGGAGAGGAGATGATCGAGATGGCGGCGGAGAAGGAGCCCTTTCTGGTGCCGGCCCCGCCGCCGCCGCTCAAGGAGGAGTCGGGTGGAGGGGGCGGCCCCGAGGTGCGAGCGCACCGGGAGGCCGCCTCCGGGGAGCCCCGCGACGGGACGGGCCGCGGCCCGGGCCCGCGCGCGCACTCGGCCGGGGCCGCCGCCGGCGGAGGGGGCGGCCCCCAGGCGCATGGGGAGCCCCACGGGCGAGCCGCCGCTCCTGCGGACGTGGGGGAGGAGCGACGGGGAGGGGGCGGGACGGACCTGGGTCCCCCGGCCGCTCCCCGACCCCGCAACGGCTACCAGCCCCACCGGCCCCCCGGGGGTGGCGGGGGCAAAAGGAGAAATAGCTGTAACGTGGGGGGAGGGAGCGGCGGAGGCTTCAAGCATCCGGCCTTCAAGAGGCGCCGGCGGGTGAATTCGGACTGCGACTCGGTGTTGCCCTCCAATTTCCTCCTGGGGGGCAACATATTCGATCCACTGAACCTGAATAGCCTCCTGGATGAGGAAGTGAGCCGTGCGCTCAATGCCGAGACCCCAAAGTCCTCCCCACTTCCGGCCAAGGGGCGAGACCCTGTGGAGATCCTCATCCCCAAAGATATCACTGACCCGCTCAGTCTCAACACTTGCACTGATGAGGCCCACGTAGTGCTTGCCTCGCCACTCAAGATAGGTCGCAAGCGCCACAGGCACCGCGGGGCGCACCACCAGCAGCAGCAGGCGTCTGGAGGGAACGACAGCCACGCCGTGCTGCCCGCAGACCCCCTCACCCCCTCGCTCCACGGGGAGGGTGCGCAGCAGCAGCAGCACAGGGGCCAGAGCCGCGATGCCCCTCAACCCTATGAACTCAACACAGCCATCAACTGCAGGGATGAAGTTGTGTCTCCCCTCCCGTCCGCCCTGCAGGGTTCCTCAGGCTCCCTTTCTGCCCCTCCAGCTCCCTCAGTTACCTCTGCGCCCTCATCCTCCTCCCGGCATCGCAAACGACGCAGGACTTCCAGCAAGTCGGAGGCAGGGGCTAGGGGTGGAAGCCAGGGTTCCAAGGAAAAAGGCAGAGGGAGTGGGGGAGGCCGCCCCCACCACCCGCCAGCAACTGCCTTCAAAAAGCAGCAGCAGAAGTTCCAGTATGGGAATTACTGCAAGTACTATGGCTACCGCAATCCTTCCTGCGAGGATGTGCGCCTTAGGGTGTTGAAGCCCGAGTGGTTTCAGGGCCGGGACGTCCTAGATCTGGGCTGCAACGTTGGCCATCTAACCCTAAGTATCGCCTGCAAGTGGGGCCCGGCCCGCATGGTGGGGCTGGACATCGACCCGCGGCTCATCCACTCTGCCCGCCAGAACATCCGGCACTACCTGTCCGAGGAGCTTCGCCTCCAAGCTCAGACTCCCGAGGGGGAGGAGGGGCCTACCACTGTCCGAAAAAGGAGCTGCTTCCCAGCCTCGCTGACAGCCAGCCGGGGCCCCATCGCTGCACCCCAAGTGCCCTTGGATGGAGCGGACACGTCTGTCTTCCCCAACAATGTGGTCTTCGTCACGGTAAGAGGCCAAAGGCCCCTGGAACAGGGTCAAAGTGTGAAGATGAGGGTAGCTAGGGCAGTGTTGTGGGTGGTTGTGACCTAGAGGGGTGCCCCCACCTCTGGTCTCCCTACAAGAACCATCTGGAGAGAGCAGGCTGGGCTGGGCAGAGTCTCTGCTGGCTGTTGGCTCCCCTGTGACCTGGAAAGTGGGATCTCTCCCTTCAGGCTTTCTCATGGCTACAAGGACCTCAGCCCTCAGCGTGGGGGCTGGCTTGTCCTGCTCCAGCCGGCAAGCTGGCACTGTAATGCAGACCATCCACCTTCCCTTGAGGGTAACTGGACTGCAGCTCAGTCCAAGTGGACCCTTGCCTCCGCTCTCCCGAGGGAGCCTGAGCTTGGCCTTTGAGGGAGGGCGCTGGTGTAGCACTACGGTATGTGCAGCTTGGGGCCTCTGATCGGGACGTGTTTGCATCGGCTGCTTTGGTTTCCCTAGGTACAGTACAGACTGCTGAAGGGACTGGTCAGGGACCCAGTAGACTGGGCTTGTCTTTTCCATGCCGACTGAAGAGTGAAGAGAGGACTCTGAGGGAGGGGAGAGTGCCAGCCTGACAGCATTTGTCCATGACTGCACTAGCTCCCTCCACTAAGTGGTTAGAGGGCTGTTCACCAGTGGCTTAGCCTGGAGATTGTCTTTCCAGGAGTAGTGATGACTTTACCTTCTAGAAACAAAAGGTTTCCTGAGGTTTTTCATTTTTTTGGAGAAAGAATAGACCTGAAACATGCATGGAGAGTCGGGGTCTTCAGAACCATTGCCTTTGGATGTGAGGTCCCGTGGGTGGGAGGAAGAATAAACAGAAGCCGGGGTTTGGGAACACTCCAGTATTCTCCAGTTATCCTCTGGATGATTAGCTCAATTTCTATCTGCCCAGGCTCCCTTTTAAGTTTGTTTGGTTTAGCACCAGGAGGAAGCAGAGGCAGGAAAGGGAGAAGAGCGTACAGGAGACTGAACGAAGGCGCTATCGGAGGAGCCTCGGAAGGCGGCCACGAGGGCTGGAGTGAGGTTGTGTGTAGGACTTTGTCAAGTAGCTGTGGGGCCCGTGGTGCTTCTCATCCCCCCCCCCCCATTCTGACCTCCTCCCCTCTTCTGACCCTCAGGGTAACTATGTCCTGGACCGAGACGAGCTGGTGGATGCCCAGAAACCTGAGTATGATGTGGTGCTGTGCCTCAGCCTCACCAAGTGGGTGCACCTCAACTGGGGTGACGAGGGGCTGAAGCGAATGTTCCGCAGGATCTACCGGCACCTGCGCCCGGGGGGTATTCTGGTCCTGGAGCCCCAGCCGTGGTCCTCCTACTGCAGGAGAAAATCTCTCACGGTGAGTTGGGCTTCAGTGGAGCTAGAGAATCGTCTTTTTATATCCCCTACCTCACACACGGCAGGTAAGGTGTTCTACCAGTGAGCTCCAGTCCCGGGCCTTTTGTTTGGTTTCCCAAGACAGGGTTTCTCTCTGCATAGCCCTGGCTGTCCTGGACTCACTCTGTAGACCAGGCTGGCCTCCAACTATGGAGATCCACCTGTCTCTGCCTCCCGAATGCTGGTATTAAAGGCATGTGCTGCCTGGCCAGCCCTTTCTTATTTTCTGTTTCGAGACTGGCCAAGCTGCTAGCCTGAACTGGCTGTGTGGTACAGGGTGTTCTTAAAGTCTTCATTCTCCTGCTTCAGCCTTCTAAGTACTGGGGTGCTTGTCCACCATACCCAAGCTCAGACTTTCTGAGCAAGGAGAAAAGCATGTCAAAATTGGCCAGGGGACGAGGTGGCCAGCAGGAGTGACTCCTCCCCTTTTTCCCCAGGAAACAATCTATAAGAACTACTTTCGAATCCAGCTGAAGCCAGAACAGTTCAGTTCCTACCTGACATCCCCAGAGGTGGGCTTCTCCAGCTATGAGCTCGTGGCCACACCAAGTAGCACCTCCAGAGGTAAGAAGGGCTCGCTTTTGTCGGCTGGGAGGAGCTGGCCCTGGTTCGAGGGTACAGGCCCTGTGGAGAACCTTAGGGTCCCATCCACCTGCTTCTGTGTGCTCTTCCCTGCAGGCTTCCAGCGTCCTGTGTACTTGTTCCACAAGGCTCGGTCCCCCAGCCACTAAGTGGCCTTCTGAGTGGAAGGTGTGAAGAGGCTGCCCTTGCTGCTCCTGAGGACCTGGGAGAAGAGGAATTATCCCAAGGTCTTTCCTGTCTAACTCCAAAAAGTTTCCTTTCTTGGACCTGTAAAGAGAGCTTTTCCTACGTTGCTTCCCCACGTCTCCTCCCTGACACCTCTGGCACCTGATCAAGCCCAGCTGGGCTGGAATTACATCAGCTTCTTCTGCCAGCCTGCTGGGCTGGGTGGCATGGACTGTTTGCTGACTCTGTCCTCCCAGGGCATGGGAAGGGGGATGTCAAGTTCTCCAGGCCCTTCCTCCTGTCCCCGGAAGGAGATTCCCGCTTCTCCTTGGCCTTTGTTCCTAGCAGCACTTAAGTGGACCATGGATGGACTGAGGGTGTTAAAGGGGGTTTTGGTAAGGAGACACACAGGTACTGTGAAAATCCTTCCTTCTGCTGTCCCCCGGTGGGAGAGGGAGCTGGGTGTGGGATGTGAGAACAGCACAATAAACTTGATAACTAGGGCAGTGGCCCCTGCACCTGTGTCTGGCACTTTGTAGCAAGGTGGTTATCTCCTAGCAGGAGCGTGTGGTCCCTCAGCCCATTCTAGAGTCTCTTGCAAGTGGCTTTTCCTGGGTGTCCTGAAACACAGGCCTTTCATCCCAGCATTTGGGAAGCAGAGGCAGACAGATCGCTAAGTTGGGGGGAGGGGGGTTGGTTTTGGTTTTTCAAGACTGTAGCCTTGGCTTTGTAGACCAGGCTGGCCTTGTCACAGCAATCCACCTCCCTGAGTGCTGGAATTAAAGGCATGCACCACCAAGCCCAGCAAATCTCAAGGATTGTAGCCAGCCTCAGTGGCCTGGCTGCATTGTGATTCAGTGTCTCAGAGAGCTGGGGGTTGGTGCTTTGGAAGACTCAGTACCTTACTACTGCTATGAACCACCATGACCTTGGTGAGGAAGGGGTTTATTCAGCTTAACACGTCCACACCTCAGTTCATCAAAGGAAGTCAGGACGGGAGCTCAAGTAGGGGCCTGGAAGCCATGGAAGGGTGCTTACTAAGTTGCTCCTTGAGGCTTCCTTGGCTTTAGAACCCAGGACCCAGGGTTGGCCCCACCTTCAGTGAGCAGACCAGGCTCTCTTGCCATGAACCAATTAGTGTCCTACGGGATTACCTGCAGCCTGGTTTTAGAGGCATTTTCTCAAGTTGAGGCTCCTTCCTCTGGTGACGCTAATGTGTGTCAAGGTTGACCTAAAACTGGCCATCACAGTACCCTTACTGCTCAAGATGGGGGTCGGGGGGTAATGCACGCCACCTTTCTCCAGAAGACCCAGGCAGCTGCCTTGTATGGGGGAGTTGGAAGCAGAAGGTTGACTTTGGAGGGCTGGCAGTGGAGGGAAATGGAACTAGAGATGGTCAGTAGCGACAAGCCAGGGCCCGTGGTGGAACCTAGAAGCAACACTGAGCACTCTCCAGTTAGACAAGATAAAAAGCCAGGAAAGTCTCCCTTAAAGCAATCATTTAATGTTAAAACCCACGTTTGGATAAACATTTTTTTGTTCAGTATTTGAGTAGCCAGGTGCAATGGCCCACACCTTTACTCCCAGCCCTTGGGACGCAGAGGCAGACAGCCTACATAATGAGTTCCAAGACCACCAGGGCGCCATAGGGAGACACAGGAGGCAGTATCTCCTGGAGTAGGTTGGCTGGACTCCTGATCCTGTCTCCACCTCACAAGTGTTCATCACATGCAGCTAAAGTGGAATCTGAAACACCTGTGTATCCACTCGAAAACTGGGGGCTTTGTACATGCTTTAACCAGATACAACTACTGACCCTACGCAGCCTGAAAGCACATTAAAAATCATGTGTGTAGTGTGGACTGTCCTCAAACACAGGGTCCTTGTGCCTCAGCCTCCCAAGTACATGGAGCCTCCGAGTAAGGCTAAACCTCAAGTTCTAGTTACAACCAAACGAGATTTAAGTGGAGAGGGAGGTCTGTCTGAACTTTGACACTACCTTCCACGGGCCGCCTCCTGCAGCTTCCAGTCAGGAGCTAAACTGTTAGGTCCCTGGGGCAGTCTACTCCCATCATCTCTCCCAAACGAACAATTGGAAACTTAGGGAAAAGATTTATTCTGTGAGGAAACAGTTTTAGGGAAAAGCAGTTCGGGTGGTTTTGAGGGCTACGCTTCCCAGCGCCTCAGCATCCGATGCATGAGGAAGGTGTCTTCTGAAGGGCGGGGCCGCGCTTGAAGCCTCAGCGCGGGCAGCGCGTCCACGGCCAAGTGCGGAGATTCGTAGCACAGAGAGTCCGGGTTGCACAGCATGGTCATATCTGGCCCCGGCGTGAGCACCTCCTGTGGGAAGGCGAGGCCCGCGGCGAGGTTACGCTCGCGATGGAGGGGGGCCCGGGGCGGGGGGGAAGCCCACGTCCTCACCCCTTCCGTCACCTTCGGCGGCGGGGCTCGGGGCTGCGGCGGCAGCATCGCCAGCTTCTCCTGCAGCGCCGCGCTCAGAACCTGCTCCTCCGGCACCTGCAGACTCACCAGGTCGCGGTAGAGCCGCCGGGAGCGCGGCACGTTCAGCCCTGCGGGCGCCGGGGAGGCGGGCGTGAGCGGCGCCGGGCCGGCCGCCCCCCGCGCCGGGCCGGCCGCCCGCCCCGCTCACCCTCCGCCACGGTCTCCTCCAGGGCGCAGCGGGCCCGGAACGACTTCCTCAGCCGCTCCTCCACCGCCCGCGCCGCATCGAAGTGCGCGGCGGCGGCGCGCGCGCTCCGCAGCTCCAGGCTC
>NW_026595992.1:43196-55930 GCF_907164565.1 Psammomys obesus
GGGCCGGGCCTCGCCGCCGCTCACCTGCCGCCCCCTCCGGCTGCCGCCCCGCCGCCCCTTCCGCCGCCCCGGGCCGCCGTCCCGCCGCTTCGGACTCTCGGGCAGCGGGCTCGGGCTCAGGCTCAAGTCCAAGCCGGGCTCGGGCTCCGGGGCTCGCGGCTCCGGGGCTCGCGGCTCCGGAGGCGGCCCCGGGGCCTCCACGGCCTCCTCGCCCTCCGTGGACTCCGAGGAGGACGCCCCGTAGCCCATCATGTCGCAGCGGCCGCGGGGTCCGGGGTTTCGGGACGCCGCTTCGCCTCCTCTCTCCACCCCTCGGGGGGCTACCGCTCCCGGAAACCGTTAGCCCTCACCGACGGACAGCAAGCCCGCCGCGCCACTCCATTGGCGCGCCTGGACGTCGCTCCCGTCGCTCCGCCCTCCAGCTTCCGGCCCCACTTCCGCCCTCACACGCTGACTTCGCCCTGAAGGCGGAGCGTTAGAGCGACGGCGCCCTAGGTGCCCTACGGGTTCCCGTCCAGGCGACTCTTCCTGTCGCGAACGCGGACATGGCGACCTCGCCTGCCAGGCGCTTCTCGGCGTTTGTTCTGGGGGCTAAGTGTTAGTCCTCTCTACTGTAACAAAACGCTCGCTGCATTCGCCCCTAGACGCCGTGCGAGGTGCCGCCCAGCGTTCCTGCAGGTTCGGGTCACGTCGGAACGGAACGCCTAGAGAAGCTTCCCTGCACGCGGAAGCGCGCTCCTTGCGGAATCCCTGGATTCCGGGGTTTGAGTAGGAAATGCTAGGGGGATTTACGGAGTATTACCTTAATTTGTGGGGCGTGGTTTTGGTTTTTAGAGACAGGGCTTCTCTGTGTAGCCTTGACTATCCTGGAACTCACTCTGCAGACCAGGCTGGCCTCAAACTCAAAAAGATCGGCCTGCCTCTGCCTCCCGAGAGCTGGGCTTAAAGGTGTGAGCCGCCACCACCAGGCCACTATCCTAATTGTAAGTCCATATCCCGGAGGCTGGCAGAGGTTAAAGGCGATTGCCACCAAGCCGAACAGTGCGTGGAGGGAGAGAACTGACGCCCACAGTTGCCCTGTAATTCACAAGTACACGCAGACTAAATAAAATTCACATCCTAGACACACACGCACGCGCGCGCACCTTAGAAGCAATGACAGCCTGGGAGTTGGAAGGAGAAAGGCAGACTCAGGACAGTCTTGGCTCCATAGTGCCTTGGTGAACATCCTGGGCTGTAAGAATTCCCGTTAACTAAAACTCAAAAAATGTGACTCTGGTTCCATATCCTCGGACAATTGGAAACTGCACACACATTTTCACACTCCTTTATTCACAGGCCCAAACTAGAAGTGTCCTTCAACAGATAAACTGTGGTCCATAAACACCATAAAATAGTACTTAGCAATAATGGAGAACAAATTATTGATACGGTTCAGCAACCAGAGTGGATGGTAGCCTTTGCCAATCTGAAAGGATAGATAATGTGTGGTTCCTTTTACACTTTTCAGAAGCAATAAAAGAATAGCAGGTGGTGCAAGCCTGTAATCCCAGCATTTGGGAGGCAGCACAGGAGAATCTGGAATTCAAGGTTGTCCTCAGTTACACAGGGAGTTTAAACCAGCCTGGGCTAAAAAGGGCTAAGGGAAGAGTTAGGGAGACAGCATGAGAGTAAAAACCTTCTGTATTAATTGTTTGTTTGTTTGAAACAGGGTCTGTCTCACTATGCATCTCTGCCAGACCTGGAATTCAGTTTGTAGACCTGGCTAGCCTCAAACTCACAGAAATCCTCTTGCCTCTGCCTCCAAGTGCTAGAATCAAAGGTGTGTGCCACCACACCCAGCAAAGATATACTTTTTAAATTCTTCACATTTTATTCCCTTATGAGGTGAAGAAAGTTACAACATTGCCTGGTTCTGTGGCTCTTCAGCGAGAAACAAAGCTTCTGTTCCCCTCCATCCAGGATCTAGATGGCCTTAAGAAGTTGAAGAGTCTCTGGAGGCTACGTCTCTTCCTGCAGTGGCAGGAAGCAAGCGTGAAACTAGCCATAGAGTTTGTGTTAAAGGGTTCCCTATGTATCTTCCACGAAGTTTATCAGTAATGCCCCCCCCCCGCAGCTCCCCAAAAGAAACAGGCTGGCACACAGGGGGTGGCAGGAACATGGGCATGGCAGGAACACGGGAGATGGCTCAGGGTAAGGTACGAAAGCACAGAACCTGAGTTCAAGCAGGGGCAGTGGTGGCCAACACCTTCCCATTTCAGCCCAGAGGCAGAGGCAGGCATATCTCTGAGCTCAAGAGCAAGTCCAGGGCAGTGAGGGCTACACAGAGAAACCCTGTCTCCTTTAAAATGGAAATAAAAAAGAATCTGAGTTCTGATTGTCCACATCTCTGTAAGAACCAGAACCTCGGTGCTGTCGGGTGGCCAGCCTAGCCAAAACACTGAGTTCAGGCTCACACTGGGTCCCTGCCTGACTGAATAAGGTGGGCAGAGCTAAGGGAAGCCTCCTGCTATTCATTTCTGACCGTGACACACACATGCAAGGAGCAACTCACTGCACACATATACATTAAGAGAAAAACAATAGCTAGTGCTGCCGCCCGTGAGAGCAGCTGACTGGCACGTGTCATGTGCGCTTGAATAAACCTGTGACTAAAGGGGTCTCCCCTTAATGCAAAACACACTCTAACCTTAAAGGAAATAAGATGCGTTATTCTGAAACCAAAACAGAAACGAAGTAGCCTACCCCAGAGCCCACATCCCAGTGTGTGACAGAGTCGTAAAGTTTTTACATTAGCAAGAACAAAGAAAGTCATAAATCAGGGTATTTCTCAAATGCCTGGGTGGGACCGGCAGGTAGGGCAGGTAGGTAGGCGGGCTGCAGCAGAAAGGCTCTCTCTGCCCCAGACCTCGGGAGCGATCCAATAACGTTCTTAGCCTTCACGTTGGGGGCAGCCCTTTGAACTTCCCTAAAGAGCACTCACCTGACACTTTCAAAGATGTTAGGTCAGACACACGAGGTGGCGATGAGTGATGTATTAGGAGGGCCTCCTAAAGCATATGTGTGTGCATTATATAATACAGAGCGTATTTGATAACAGTGAATTTCACTCCCCACCCTTTTTTATAAGACACCTCAGTGAGAGATGGCAGGATGGTGAGCAAAGGGGCTGCCACACTTGGCAACCTGAATTCCTTCCTGGGAACCCACAGCAGAAGGAGAACACCAGCTCCGGGAGGTTGTCCTCTGATTTACACACACTCATAGCTAGACCACATCCACTCAAATAAAATGAAAATAAGTTAAAATGTAAAGGGGCTGGGTGGGAGGGTGGATGTGTTGTAGCTCAGTGGAGCGCACTTTCGCAATAACAAAAAAAAGGTGGCAACCGAGGGTGGGTTTGAGCTGGTCCCTCTGTGCGTCCCCCTGTCCACACTTCTCTCTCCGCCCCGCGCGTCCTTTGCACCATCCCGCCCCTGTACTGTGTCTGCAGCGGACCAAGACGGTGTGAGAATTCTGGCACACAAATGGCCCCCGTGTGTTCCGGGACAAGGTTCCCAGTCTGTCCAGGCTCCAGCCCCTACCGCCTGGTCTTGTACGACCTCCTGCAGGCCAACCCTGGCTCCACCCCAGCCCCAGCTCCCTGCTATGGGCAGAGAAGATAGGACAGGAACCGTGGCCCAAAAGGCTCGCCTCTCTGGTGCATATCCACACCCGAGGAAGTATTGGAATACGGTGGGCTGCTCAGAAAGGGGCCCCGGGGGAAGGCAGGATGAGATCACTCATGTAACCCCAGCAGGGAGACTGAGGCAGGGAGGTCACAAATTCAAACCTGGCTTGGGCTCTAAGAGAGACTTGGGGTGCCTGGGCCTTGTGGTCCCGGGACAGAACCCTCACGTGTGCTAGGTCACCACAGCCCTGTTAAGCTGTGGTGCCCTCTGAAGCTTCAGGCCATCCCTGCCCTGTCCTACACACGGGAAAACAGGCTGGGAACAGGGAACTAGCTCACGCATCCGGTTGCTTTCAACAGCTTCCGGGGCTTCTGGGTTTGGGGGGGGAGGGTTGTTTTGTTTTGTTGTTTCGTTTTTGACAGTGTCTCCTGCATTTCTGGCTGATCTTAACCTTTCTGTGTCACTACTATGGCCTTGAACTCCTGATCCTCCTGCCTCTACCCCCAAGACATCCTGAAATTACAGGCTTGTGTCACCATGCCCAGGTCAAGGGGACATTTTTCAATGCACAGTTTGGAAGGATTGGGCCATGATGTTAAGAGCCAGACCTGTGTTGGTCTGGGGTTGACGGCTTAGTTGCCGGGACGAACGAAGGTCATCTAGAAGTTTTTGTGTAAGGCGGTGTCAGCATCTTTGCGAGCTGGTGATGCTAGCTTTAAAAACTGGGTATGAAGCCAGGCGGTTCACACCTTCAATCCCAGCACTCAGGAGATACAGGCAAGTGGGCCTCTGGATTCAAGCCCAGCCTAGGAGAGCCAGGGCTACACAGAGAAACCCTTTTCTGGAAAAGCCAAAATAAAAGAGGGGAGAGGGAATGAGAGATAGACAAGGAACCATTATGTATTTCTGGCTGGCCCGGCTGGCCCCTATTTAAAAACGTTTATTACGTGTGTGTGTGTGGGGGGGGTGTCTCCTTTCACCATCTGGTCAAACTCAGATCACACTCCAGTTGTCAGCCTTGGTGACAAGCGTCTACCTGCTGAGCCATCTCACCATCTCACGCTGTGGCTCTAACAGGGTCTCACGTGGTAACTACTGTCTGGAACACACACACAGCCTCCTGACCCCTCCTCCTTTCCCCACTTCAAGCACCCTGCTACACAGCTCACACTGGCCTTGAACTTGTGACTTGTATTCCTCCTTCAGCCTTCTGAAAGCCGGCCTTCTAGGTGATTGCCACACACCCCCCCTAGTTACTGTTCTCTGTGTGTACTTGTGTGTGCGTGCTAACAGATTCCCTGGAACTAGTGACAGAAAGCCGCTGACAGGTTCTGCAGTGGAAGTTTTGGTTTCTGTAAAAACTTAGTTATGTTTTAAGTATGCTTTTGTTTTAATCCCAAGTGTGGGATATGGCACTGCCTTGGTTTGTCCACAGCTGATAACTGCCCTGTGCAGGGCGTGTTCTATGCCACCAGGTAATGGGCTCATGTGACTCAGAGAAGGCGTGGTCTTGGGATTCTGAGGACTCTACGAGGATATGCCCTAAGAGAACAGAGGGCTTCGAGAAGACGGATGGAGGAAGAAGCCTGCTTGTCTGTCCTGCTGTGCTTGCTGTTGCTGGACACGCTGACCACCAAGATTGGTCTTTTCTCAAAGAACAGGACGACCCTAACCAGCGGGAACTGATTCTAAAGATGTCTACGCCCCTTTCCCTTCTAACCTTCTTCTTTCCTACCTAGGGTTGGGGCGGGGTGGTTGGAAAGGAAGCAGAGGCCTAAGAAACCCAAATAAAATAGTTTAAAAACAGTGCCTGTAAGTTTACACTCTCAAGAATGTCCAACCAGCAGCCTACATGCCAGACGCCCGCCAAGAG
Source organism: Psammomys obesus (assembly GCF_907164565.1). NCBI lineage: Eukaryota > Metazoa > Chordata > Mammalia > Rodentia > Muridae > Psammomys > Psammomys obesus. Next base: position 48,741 of record NW_026595992.1, read on the forward strand.
AGCCATGAGCGGGGCCTACCCCATCTGAAGAAGGCAGTGTAGCAGGGTCTTAGCTTAGACAGACCTGCCAGGAAGAGGTGAATGGATTACGGGATCACAGGATTTGAAGTGTTCAGGTGTAGCGGTGTATGCCTGTGCCTGGCAGCCAGGACGCTGAAGAGAGCGTGAGTCTGCACCCAGCCTGGGGTACATATGAGACCGTGCTGAAGAGGAATGGGGAAGACTAGAGAGTAGCTCCGTTGATAACGTGCTTGGGTAGCATGCATGAGGCCTGGGGTTCAGTGCCCAGCACAGCTCTTAAGAGGCAGGCATGGTGGCATGTGTCTCTAATCCCAGCAGTTGGGAGGTGGAGGCAGGATAGGGAGTTCAAGGCCATCCTCGGCTACATAGAGAGTTCAAGGCCAGCCTGGGCTACAAGAGGCCTGCTCTCAAACACACACATAAAGTTTTAGTTAATTTAAGTGCTGGCCTGGCGGTGGCGGCGTGCCATCTTTAACCCAGCGCTTGGGAGGCAGAGGCAGGCGGATCTATGTGGGCTCAAGCTCGTTCTACAGAGCGAGTTCCAGGCCAGCTAAAGCTAAAGAAGTGGAGGAGAAGGGGTGGGGAGAGGAGCATTAGACAGGCAGCTTCCTTTCTCTGTCATCTGTCTCTTCCCACCAACAGGAGTCCCTGTTGGCCAGCCCCTCCTCCGATAGCTCACTGGATCCTTCCGGGGCGGGTCACAGTGCAGGCCGAACGGGTGGAGGGAGGAGAAGCAAGCTCTACGCACCGGGTCCCTCCATGCCCACCTCCTTCCCTCGCCCAAGCCTGCTGCCACAGCTCCGGGCTCAGACGAGCTGAGCCGAGGAAGCCGGGAGAGCTGTGCAGAAGGCTCCCGCGGCTGCGCGCTGGCTGAAGGCGCCTTCCTGTAGCTGCCTCCCACGTGATGCTGAAGGGCCAATGAGGATGGCGTTCTTTTCCATTAGGCCACAGCCTCCGGCCCAAACCAGGTGTTGGGCCTGTGGGTACCTGCCTGGTGGTTTGCCAGTGGCTGTCGGGGCCTGCCTGTGCCCTTTTGGACCCTCCGTGTGCACTCTGAAACTGTCTCTGTTTCTCTCCCTTCCTCCCTCTCTCTGGTCTCGGAGCCCCTTGCCTCAGCCTCTGGAATAGCTGAAATTACAGGGCTGTGCTACCAACCAGGCTGGCTGTGGCGCAGCCGGGGACCGGAGTTTGGAGCCGTCCTCTGTGTGCGAGCCAGGCTCAGCTCACCACGTCGTCTTCACTGGGGACCTCGGGTGTCAAGAGTCAGGGTCAGGGTCAGGGTCCACCTTCAGTTGGTAAAGCACTTGTCCTAGCACACACAGAGCCCCGGGTTTGGTCCCCAACACCACACTAAGCCACATCAGCAAACAAAAACAGCACGCATGTGGACTCTCACAGGGTGGGGAAGGAGGGCAGGGTCATCCTTGTTTGCGGTGGGGGGGGGGGGGGGGGGGGGGGGGGGTGGGCGGTTGGGGGGGGGGGGGGGGGGGGGGGTTGCGGCCAGCCTGAGCAGTTTAGTGAGACCTGGTCTGAAAATGTAATGTGACAGGACCCCAGGTGTGTAATCTCTACTACACTCTCATCGCGAAGAAGGCTGAGGCAGGAGGATTGAGAGTAAAAGGCTAGCCTGAGCTACACAGTGAGATTCTGTCTTTAAGAAGGAATGGGGCTGGAGAGACGGCCCAGTAGTCACAGGCTTTGGATTTGACTCTAGCACGCCTGTGGCAGCTCACAACCGTCTGTAACTCCAGTGCCAGGGGATCTACCTCAGGCACCAGGCACACACGTGGTCAAAGCGTGTGTGTGGGTGTGTGTTTGGGTGGCTGGGTGGCTGGAGAGAGAGTGGGTAAGTGCCTGCACAGTCATGAAAACCTGAGTTCAGCACAGGAAAACCTGGCTGTGCGCACAGACATTGGTAATCCCAGTTCTGGGGGAACAGAGGCAGGTGGGTCCCTCGACAGCTGGCCAGCCCCGGGTCCCAGCGAGAACCCCGTCCAGAAAAAACACGGTGGGGAGACGCTGCGGACGACACCAGAGTGAGCGCTGCGTCTGCAGGCTCTCCCTTGTACACGGTCCTTACACGCGCGTACATGCACGCGTGTTGGAAGGGGGCAGCTGGAGGGCTTGGGGGCACAGCTCAGGGTAAAGCGCCTGCCTTCGGCTGACATGCGCCAGGCGCCGGATTCCATCTCCAACACCACAAATGCCCAGGGCATGTCCGGGCGAGCCTCGGTTCCAAACTTTCCAGAGGCTGCACTCTAGGGCAGTTCCCCATGCTGTGGTGACCCCACCAGGAAGTCATTTCTGCTGCGTCTTCCTGTCTAGGCTTGCTACTGTTATGGACCGTAATGCAAATACCTGTTTCCTGATGGTCTCAGGTGACCCCTGTGGAAGGGGTCGAGACCCACAAGTTGAGAACCTCTAGGCTTGAGCGTGAGTTTTCTGGTAAATTGAGTCTCTCAATCCTTGCTTGCTGCTCTTTACTGCCCCTTGCTGTCAGGGCACAAGGTGCAACTCACAAGTAACTTCCCTGTGTGTGGATGAAAGCCAGGGACGAGGTCTCCCTCAGCTGTTCCCCACATTAAAGTCTTTTTTACACTGTGTGTGTGTCAGCACGCACAAAGCATATACGTCTGGAAGTCAGAGGACAGCTTTTCACAGCGCTGTGAGGGCCATTTCTCCTCCCTCCTCCCGTCCTGTGGGTCCCAGGAATTATGCCAAGGTTGGCTGGCTCAGTGGGAGCTGCCTTCACCGCTGAGCCATCTCACTGGCCCTCCGCCGTATTTTGTGAAACGGGGTCTCTGGCAAAGCAGCTTACCCATCCCGCTAGGCTGACTGGCCGATATGTGCCCCTGTGCCTGGCATTTTCACGGTGCTGGGGCTGCCAACTCAAGTCCTCGTGAGGTAGCTGAGGGCGACCTTGAGCTGCAGACTTCCCCACCTCGCTAGCGCTGGGATTACAGTCACGTGCTGCCTTACCCAGCTTGCGCAGTACTGGGCTTTGTGCATGCCAGCTAAGGGCTCTGCGCGGCAGCCCCAGCCTGTGACTTCCAGGGCCATCGCCCAGATCAGCTGCCTGCCCTTCCCTGTCTCCCCTCCTTCCCTCTCCTCCCCGTCTTCCCCACTTCCCCTCTCCTCCCCGCCTCCCTCTCTCCCCCACCTCCCCTCTTCTCCCTTCTCCCCTCTTCTAATCAAAGAGCTCTCTGCTCTCTAAGCTTCAAGCCTGGCTGTCAACCCGAGCCCTAAGGACTCTCAAGCCCCATTTCTAGCTGTTTCCTTGGGGAGCTCCCTCTGCCTGTGAAGGGGCGGTGGGACAGGACTGGGACCCAGCACGCCCCCTCATCACCTCAGGTACACACAGCCTCCCTCCCAACGACCGTGCACCTCCTCCACAGACAGTCCCCCGTCTCAGCTAAAGAGCCATAGCTCCTCCGTGGCCTCCTCAGCCCACCCTGACCTTCATCCTTCCCAGCCTTGCTCAGAGCCCACGGCTTTCCAGACAACCTGGGGAACATCACTGCCACCCATCGGCAGGCCCCAGGCAGTGGGGCCAACTCTCTTCCCAGCAGAGGGCTCAGGCATGGGCATCCCCAACCAAGGCTTCCCAGCTATCACACCCTCGTCATCACAGCACACAAGACACTGAGGCGAGGGACCAGCCAAGGTCCTTCTTCAGTGCAGGCTGCATGCTGAGCTTGAGCCCAGCCTGGGCTGCACATACCTACCGGGTGAAAGTGCCCCTCAAAGCTGACAGCCTGTGTTCCACCCCTGTGCTCCGCGTGGAGAGCCGATTGCTGCAACACGCGCGCGCGCGTGCACACACCCCCCCCCCCCCCCCCCCCCCCCCCCCCCCACACACACACGTCCTTAGCTGGAGGGCCTTGGATGAGTCCTTACCTTATGGAATTGCTAGAGAGGCCAGGGCGCCACCCAGTGGCCAAAGCTGATGCTCCGTGAATGGATGCTGTTGCCATGGTTACTGACCAGGCAGCGCAGCGCAAGGCAAGATTACTCCCGGGAGTAGGTGGAGGAGACAGATCCTGTCCACCTCTGACATGCAAAAAGCCACCTCAGGTTCCTCCTGTTTCTCTCCACACACATACCCCGAGGGCCCAGCCCCAGCCCGGCCAACTCCCCTGACCGCCTGTCTCCCTCACGAGCACAGACTACATCTCAGAAACATGGTGTTTATTTCTCAACATTTAGATAATTTGTTTTGCCTTACAAATTGGATAAACACGGAGAAGGGGAGTATGTTCGACCCTAGGCCCCGCCTCGGGCTTCGCGTAAGAGGCGACAGTGTGGTCAAGCGTCTCCGGTGGAGCAGCTCTGGCCCGGCGGCCCCCGCGCCCTTCCTGTCGCCCTCCTAGCAAGCGAGGTGGGGGCTCCTAAGGACGTGGGGCTCCCCGCCTACAGGGAGCTGCGGGCGTCCTGTTTGAGGCCCTGCACCGGGTCGGAGTGGCGGGAAGTGTGCGAGGCGTGCGAGCGCATGCGGCGCCTGTGGCGGCGCTCCTGCCTGCGGGCCAGCTCTCGCAGCTGCTTGCGGATGACCCAGAGCACCAGGTACACCTCCCGCAGCATCTCGGCCTCCGGCGTCTTCAGGGACGACCCGGACCTCACGCAGGTCACCGAGGCGGAAGTCACAGAAGACTGCAAAGGACACACGGGGCCACGTCAAGGGAGGAGAGATGGCAAATGAAGAGCAAGTGTTCAGCTCGCGCTGCCTCCTCGCTCAGAGCAGCCCGGGCGCCACCTCCTCCAGGAGGTCCCTTCAGCTTTTCCTAGGCGATGGTCCTTCCTGCCCTGGTGGCTGCCCTAAGGGTCCATGTTTCCTCTGCCTTCTCTTCCTCCCTCCCTCCTTCCCTCCCTCTCTTCTTTTCAGTTAGAGGTTGGAACTCATGTATTCCAGCCCACACTTGAAGTTGCTATGTGGTCGAGGGTGGCCCAGAATCCCTGACCCTCCTCCCTGCACCGTGTGGTGCTGGGATGGACCGACAGTCTCATCTAGGCAAGCACAGAGAAAACAGCCACAGAGCCGCCCGGTGTGGGCTGTTGAGTGTCACACACCCAGGCTGGCTCTCAGCCCGTCTTCCTGCCTGGGCCTGAGCGCTGAACCATTGCTCAGCTCATTTTTTTCTTTCCTTCCTCTCTCCTTTCTTCTCTCCTTTCCTCTCCTCTCCCCTTCCCTCTCTCCCTGCATCCATTTTTTGTTGTTGTTGTTTCTGTTTTTCAAGACAGGTTTCTCTGTGTAGCCTTGGCTCTCCTGGACTTGATTTGTAGACCAGGCTGGCCTTGATCTCACAGACGTCCGCCTTCCTCTGCCTCCCAAGTGCTGGGATCACAGGTGTGTGCCACAATGCCCAGCTTTCCTGCATCCATTTTTATCTTTCTGTTTTGTTTGATTTTGAGACAAAGTCTTATCCTGTTAACGCAGGCTGTCCCGGAGTTTGCTATGGAGCCCAGGCTGACCCTAAACTTGAAGCAGTCCTCCTGTGTCCACTTCCCAGATGCTGGGATTCCAGGCGTGAGCCAATACGGTAATCGCTGAACACGTATAAGGGTACACAGGCTCCCACATTCACACACGCATGCGCGCGCGCACACACACACACACACACACACACACACACCCAGCAACTATACTGGCAATGTGCGAGCAGCGGGGTCCATAGATGAACAAATCCCTGTGCTGTGTCGTATGAAAGTGTCGTATTTAATGTGCCGGCTTAAATTGCTGCTGTTTAACCCTGTTATAACTAGACTGGTGCCACCTGCCTGTGATCCTAGAGTGTGGGAGGCTGACCAAGAGATCAAAGGTCAGCCTCTGCTTCAGAGTAAGCTGAAGGCCAGTCTAGGTTTCATGAGACCTCATCTCAAAAAACAACAACAACAACAACAACAAAAAAACCCATAAAATTGATATTGGTAGATTCACTGATTTTATGCAGACATTCCTAGGATTTTTGTTGTTGTTTTGTTTTTGTTATTTTGAGACAGGGTCTTGCTATGTAGTCTTGTCTGTCCTGGAACAGGCTGGCCTCAAGCTCACACAGAAAAACCCTGACTCAAAGAAAAAAATCATCAAGGCTCTAGATTGGGTTCAAATTCTGCAGCCAACCTGGCCATCTATCTTGCTGTATACAAGTAGGTCTTCGGCTCAGGGACCACCGTGCGCCTTTCCCTACCACAGACAGCGCCCACCCCAACAGCTCTTTCCTGCTTCTCCCTGCCCTCACCTAACACACAGGCGCCCCAGCCCCACTGCGCACTTCTTCCATTTCACCTCAATTTTCATCAGGCCAATCAAGCTCCATCAGGCCCGTTTCCCTGTTTCCTCCTCTATGGAAGCAGTGTTTGCTGTTCCACGCCCAGCTCTTCATAGGACCCCCTCTCTTGGTACCCAAATGCTCTCTACCTGAATGGCGCTCCCTTCAGGGGGGAAACCAGCCCAGCCTGTCACCCTGGCTGTGAGTTCCACAGCAGAAGAGTACTGCAAATGACTGAACAGAACTCGGGAGCTGGACACATAGCTCAGCTGGCAGGGTGCTTGCCTAGCATGCACAAAGGCCTGCACAAAGGCCCAGGTAGCAGTTGTCGGTAATCCCAGTGCTGAGGAGACGGAGGCGGGAGGATCAGGAGCTGGAGGCCAGGAAAAAATGGCCCAGCTGGTAAAGTGTTTGCCATGCAAGCATGAAGACCTGAGTTCAGATCCTCAAAACCTGTGCTGAAAGCTGGGTAGTGGGCTGGCGGGATGACTCAGTCTGCTCCTCCAGAGGTCCTGAGTTCAATTCCCAGCTCAGCCACATGGTGGCTCACAACCATCTAGACTGGAATCTGGCGCCCTCATCTGGCATGCAGGCGCACATGCCGGTAGAGCGCTCAGACATAAAATAAATAACATCTCTTAGGAAGGAAGCCTGATAGCAAGCTGAACGGTGGTGGTAGTGCATCCCAGCCCTCGAGGGCCGAGCTGTGAGTTCGAGGCCAGCCTGGTCTACAGAATGAGTTCCGGGACAGCCAGGACTACACAGAGAAACCCTGTGTTTCAACTACCCCCCCAAAAAAACCCCAACAAAACCAAAAATGCTGGCTACTGTAGCATGATATGTGTAGCCCTAGCACTACAGAGATGAAAGCAGGATGCCCGGAACTCTCAGGACGAGCAGACG
>NW_026595992.1:55940-68440 GCF_907164565.1 Psammomys obesus
TACAGCAGTCTACACTAAACAAGAGACCTCGCAGAGATACAGAGATGTGTCCTGGTCAAGAACACTCGCTGGTTTGGTTTGGTTTTTGGTTTTTCAAGACAGGGTTTCTCTGTGTAGCCCTGGCTGTCCTGGAACACACACACTTGGGAGGCAGAAGTAAGAAGATCTCTCTGAGTTCCAAGCCAGCCTGGCATACACAGAGTTCTAGTCCAGGTTGAGAACCTGTCTCAAAAACATTTAAACAGATAAACAGAATAAAAATTTCGGGGCTGGAGAGATGGCTTGGCAGTTAGCAATATCTGCTGTCCCTGCAGGCCCACAGCCATCAGGCAGCTCACAGCCACCTGTGACTCTGGGTTCCAGAAGTTCTGACAATCTTTTGTGACCTCTTTTGGACAGCTGCACATATGTGCCGCACAAACAGAGAAGTAGGAACACACACAAATAAATAATTTTTTTTGGGGGGGAGGGCTAGAGACAGGGTTTCTCTGTGTAGCCCTGGCTGTCCTGGAACTCATGTTGTAGACCAGGCTGGCCTCAAACTCAGAGATCTGCCTGCCTCTGGCTCCCAAGTGCTGGGATTAAGGTGTGTGCCGCTGCCACCACCACCAGACTCATAAATAACATTAAAAATTGATCAGAAATAAGTGTATACAGGAATGTGCTGCTATCCTCAGCAACATAGCCAGTTCAAGGCCAGACTCGGCCACAGGGGACCCTGCCTCAAAAGAATTGTGATGGAGGAGGAACGGGGCCGAATGGTACCCACCTTCCACCTGCACAGCCGCCAGCCAGACTGCAACACTGAGACCATCAGCGTGGAAACTGAGTGGGCCACGGTCTGGGACAGCTGCCTGAAGGAGCGGCTGTCATGTCTCTCCCCGCTCTCCTGACTGTGCACAGCAGGGCTTTCCTTGACTGTGGCCAACATGCAGGGTTCGAGGAGCCCTAGGCTCACGTCCAGGTCAGAGACCTTGGGCTCTTTGTGGACCTTGTCCAGCTTTTTAACGTCCAGGTCCGAGGGGACCTTCTCTGCTCCTTTCAGTGGATGCTTCTGGGGTTCGTACACGCTTGGCTTGGCTCTGTGTTTCCAGAACTGGAGCTACAAAATAAGACACGGGGCAGGCTAGTAGAGCCATGCGTGACAGCTCCTGCCATGTAGGCCTGACAGCCTGAGGCAGGTCCTCGGCTGCTACGACAGAAGAAGAAAACCAGCTCCCAAAAGTTGTCTGTGTCACGTAATGTGGGTTCCCCTACACATACACATAACAAAAATAACAATAATAGAAATAAGGCCCAGGGTGGGGGAGCATGCAGGAGACACTGAAGCTAGGGGTGGCTTTCCCCACACCCTTCCCCAGCCATCTTAAACCCTCACTTCCTGCTCCGTCAGGACCGAGGAGGGTTGTTCAGCTCGATGTCATGACCCAGAACAACTCCCACCGCAGGGCCACGTCGTGTCCGTGAACTCACCCAACTAGTCATCTTTCGCCAGATTTGCCTAACCCATGTCAAGAACCGAGTGGCCATGGTCCTCACCCTGCACACCACAAGTCCGAAGCAGGCACAGCGCCAGCCTCGGGGCACGGAAGGGAAAAGGCTGCAGGGCAGCAGCCACCACCTGAGAGGGCCCTCGGGTAGGAAGGCGCTTCAGGAACAGTGTCTAAGGCAGAAATAACAAAGCCAAAGGGGGTGTGACCCCCAGTGACTCATGCCAGGCCCTTCCTCCCCTCCCTGGGGCAGGGAGAGGAGTCAAAGTGGATGAGAACGTGGAGTGAAGCAGGATTCTAGATCATTGTGAGAGCTGTCTGGCCCCACCCCCCCCCCCCCCCATGACCTTCCAAGCTTTTCAGAGCCAATCACTGATGGCCTTGTCCCCTTCTGGCCCAATATCCAGAATAACAAAATCGACACTGATCAAGAGCTGAGACAGTCAGGCATTCTCCCTGGATTTTACTAGGAAAATTGTTAAAACACTGCCTTAAGGTAAGTGTTCTGGAGAGTGAACTAAAACTCATTAAAAGGTGTAATGTCACACCTTTAATCCCAACACTTTGGGAGGCAGAGGCAGGCGGACCACTGTGGATCACTGTGAGTTTGGGGCCAGCCTGGTCTGCAAAGCGAGTCCAGGACAGCCAGGGCTACACAGAGAAACCCTGTCTCAAAATATTAAAAAAAAAAAAAAATATTATAGAAACTGCATTTGAAGGGGCTGGAGAGATGGCTCAGCCATTAAGAGACTGCTCCTCCAGGGGACCTGGGCTCTAACGCCAGCACCCACATGGCCGTTTACAAGCGTCTCTAACTGCTGTTCCAGAGGCTCCAGCGCCCTCTTCTGGCCTCTCGAGTACTATGAACCCACACGGTGCAGTCATCCGTGCAGGCAAAACACCCAGCACATAAAACTAAAAGGAAGTTAACTGGACTCGAACTAGGCATGGTGGCATATGCCTAGAGTCCTAGCGCTTGGGAGGTGAGGCAGGAAGATCAGGAGTCGGAAGCCAGCCTCAGCCAGTAAGGGAAATGGCTCCTGTGAAGGGTTTGCCGCACGAGTGAAGACTGGGTGTGGTCCTCAGCGCCCTCCTGTGGTGCGCGTCTGCACTACTAATGGAAGTGGAGACAGAGGTCCCCGGGGCTTGCTGGGCAGCAAGAGAGGCCTGCTCGAAAGACACTGTGGGCCGGGCACGGTGGCGCACGCCTGTGATCCCAGCACTCAGGAGGTGGAGGCGGGGGTCTCTGTGAGTTCGAGGCCAGCCTGGTCTGCAGAGTGAGTCCCGGACAGCCAGGGCCACACAGAGAAACGCTGTCACGAAAAAAGAAAAGCAAAAACTGTGGAAGTAGTGATCAAAGAAGACGCCCAATAACGTGGGCTCCATGTGCAATGTACACACACTTACACGCGTGACCGCACAGACACAAACCAAAGGCAGCCTTGGCCAGATAGGGAGGTCCAGGCCGTCATGGGTTAGATGACCCCCATCACAACAACAGGCTGGGGTAAAGGCTGACTATAAAGCCTAGTGATCCGAGCCCGGATCCCCAGAACTACAGACACAGCAGCGCCCACGTGTGCGTCGCCGGTGCTCCAACAAGGGAGTGAGAGGCGGAGAGGCAGGGCAGCCGGCCTGGCATCCAGAGCAACGAACAAGAAGTGAGACGCCGTCTCAAACAAGGTCAAAGGTGAAGGCTGACACCCCAGCTTGTCCTCCGGTCTGTGTGGGCCAGGGCACACGGTGAACACACACCACCACCACCAGACAAGGGCCAAAGCCCAGCATGGCGATCCCGGCACACAGGAAGACCAGGCACTCAAGATCCTTCCCGGCAGTACGTTAGCAGCCAGGCTGGTTTCATGACACCCCAGGCCCCAAGAAGATCCGGGCCCAGTCTGGACTTGGCTCTAGAGCTCCTTCCTCCCTGATGCCCAGGGGTTAGGTTCTCCCGAGGCTCCCACTGCCACTGCCTTTCCCCGAGAGATGGGGACGGCTGTCCATCTGTCCGGGAGAGAAGCCCAGGCTGGGAGGGAGGAGCGAGCTCAGCCCTGGACCTCGCACAGCCAGGGGTGGGGTAGAAGCCACGGCGGCTTGCCAGGCCTGGCGAGGGCACCATGTGCCCAAGGAGCCTGGCCCACAGCCAGCCCTGAGACAAGGGGCCCATTCAGGGTTCCCGGCCCTGCCTCCCAGCAGCCCGCAGATCCAGCCCACAGGAGGGGACTCACTGGGAAGCTGGGGGTGGATCCTCTCACTCTCCAAAGACCTCATTGTTATCCCCACCCCCTCACACCGCCAACCACTGGCACGTGGGTAGACACTGCCCCTACCTCTTTCCTTAGGCCAGCCTGCCAGGCCCTTCCAGGGACGAGGACCAGGTCCAGCCTTCCCCACGGACATGGACATAGTATCTTCAGGGATAGTGTGTGTGCGCGCGCAACACCACACCAACCTCCATATTCAAGTTTCTTCAGATTTTTTTTAATTATAATTATTATTTTAATAACAACTTGAATCCCAGAAGTTGACGATACTGTCCATACACCCTCCCCTGGGCAGAGGAGAGGGGGCACTTGGAAGGAGCACAGTGGGGTGGGGCTGGGGCCTGCCGGGGAACCTCCAAACCTTTCCAGGCCAGCTACTGCTGGGAGGTCCCCAGAAGACTGACACCTAGGGAAGGAGGTGGATGAGGGGCTCCAGAGAAGCACCCCTCCCAGGTGTTCTCTCTCCCCGGAAGGCCCCAGGACTCTGGGACACCAGGTGGGACGGGACAGGCCAAAACTGAGCCTTCGACTCCCATCTCCGGGCACTGGGGTTGGGTGCGGGCATTAAAGCTAATAGGAGGAGGGGCAGGCCGCTGGCACAGGCCCAGCAGCCGGTGGCAGCCCCCCCAAAGGCACATTGTGAGGGAAAGGAGGCTCAGATGGAAGGCCCATTGGGTGCAGAGGGCCCAAGCCGCGGGAGCCCCGAGGACGGCAGCTGGGCCAGCTGCTCTGGGCTGGCCAGGGCGCGCAGCAGCCCGTTCTCCTGCTCCAGCGCCGCGTTGCGCTCGGCCAGGTCTCGGATCTGCTCCTTCAGCACCTCCACCTCTTCTCGCACGGCAAACATGAGGTGGGACTTCACCAAGTCCTGAGGCCCGGGAGCAAACAGGCCGTCAGCGCTCCCACTGCGCCTCCTGACCCGGAGCAGTCAGGAGGAAACCCTGCCCCTTTGCCCAGAGCGGACAGCGGAGAAAGGATGAGCAGGGCCCGGAGAGGACAGGCTCCCGGTAGGGATGGAGCAGAGCTTATGGGAAGCCAAAGGATGAAGCGGAGACGGAGGGCAAGAGCGACTGCAGCTTGCATTTCTACGTAACGGGAGAGGACAGACGCACAGATGGACTGCTTGAGGGGCCACCCTGTCTTTTCTTACCATGGCTTGTTCAATCTTGTTGTCAATGCCAACCAGGCTTCCGGAACCACTGGAGAGACACGGAAAAGAACAGGTTGAGGAGGTCCCCCAGGTCAGCTCCGCCTTCCGGGTGCTCCCTGCTCTAGGACCTGGCCTATGCCCGCCCCACCCCTCAGTACCTGTGACAGTACAGGATCAGAGGGAGGAGGCTTTTGTCCATCCCCGGGCGGGGTGAAGGTTGCTGCCCGGGGGCCCCCAGGCCCTGGTGGGGAGCAGGGCCCGATGCTCCTCGGATGGGGGATGACCCCCGTGGGGAGCTCGGGGAAGATGCACAGACCCTTTTCCGGGGTGCTCCTGGCACCATCCCTACCGCTCGCGTCTCGTAAGACGACACCAGGGACTTCACAGAGACCCCTGGCTGGGACATCCCTGAGGGAAGGGTCATCAGAACCCACTCCCGAGCAAAGGGCTGTGTCAGATGGGGCGCCTGGGGCTCGAGCCCCCAGGCAGCGTGGGGTTCTGTGGATGCCAGGCAGGCAGAGAGGAGACAGGACCTACCCCGTGCTGGCCTGGGAGATATTCAGGCCTGCCCTCCCCCTCAGGGCAAGGCGCAGCTGCTATTGGTCCCTTGGGGACATGCGGACCCCCTCCCTTGGCTCCACAGTGGGCGGGAATTCCCAGACACACATGGTCTGTGCCAGTGTCCCCTTCTCACCCTGGCACCACTCCCAGACTGGAGGGGAAGGGGAGGTGAAGTCAGCTGGTGGACGGGCAGAGGAGGGGCCTGGGGGCGAGAAGGCTGGCATGGGGAGGGGCTTGAAGGTGAGACCCAGGGGGCCTGCCCAAGACCTACGCCTTCCTCTCCGCCCCATCCAATCAACGTGGCCTCCCTCAACTCTGAGAAAGGGACCAGACAAGGGGCCTGGGTGGAAATGTATACATTTTAGGTGGCTCCTGCAACCCGGGAGAGAGGGGACCCCACTTCAGGGAAGGAGAGAATTAATGGTTACCCCGGCAACAGAAACACCCAGCCCCACTCCTGTGCTGGGAGCCCTGTAAATCAGCGGCAGCCTGTATGCAATGAGACCCGGACGGGTCTTATGAAAATGCAAAACAACAACAAACACAAACCAGGTGAGGCTAGACATAGACACTGGACAGAGGCAGGGACCAGCCAGCCCCTTGTTAAAGGGCAGCCTGGCTGCAGTTTCTCCATTGGCCACCAGAGGGCAACTCAGGCCCGGCTCAATGCCCCAAGGCCCATGCTCTCAACTGCCACCAGGAGTCTGGTCCTTGCTCAAGCCCCTCTGCGCACCCAGGACTTTCTAGGGTCTCCTTGCCCTGCCGCAGCCCCCAATAACCTCTGTCTGGCCATCTGAGCTGGGAGGTGGGTTCTTGTTTCAGTTCCCCAAGCCTCCCTTCTGCTTCCTCCAGGACATGGGGGTCTCCAGCCCGTCCCCTCCCAGAGTCAGGGTGCCACTTTGCTGCATTCATGTATGCTGGCTCTTCCGTACTTCCTCCCCACCAGCTGCCAGCTCCAACCTGCTTCCCTACAGGGGCATCTATACCGGGTCCAAGGTGACCCTCGAATGGGGCCCTGGCGTCAGAGAGGCAGCTGGGAATTTTCCATTTCCCGGCCAAGCTCTGAGTGCAGGAGGGGCCCACAGGTAGGACAACCACAGGGTGGGCAGGCTAGAAAGAGCAGGATGTTCGTGACTGCAGACACACGGAGCCTCCACAGGCAGAGGACAGGGGAGATGCTTAAGAACGGAGGTCGGGGCAGAGGGGTGACAGGGCAGAGGGCACCAGGGCTCAGGGGCCGACAGCCTGAGGTCCATACCCAGAACCGACATTGTGGAGGCAAAGAACGGACTTCCCCCAAGTTGTCCTCTCACCTCCCATATTGCACTTGAACACACAAAAATGTGCAAGCATACACACACACACACCCGGAGGGCAACTAGCCACTGTCAAATTTGTTTTCAAGATACTTCCATACAGTACCTGGGAGGGGGGTAGGCTCCAGAAAAGCCAGCACCCTCCTTCCAAAGATGGGCAGATGTAGCAGAACAGAAGCGTCAGCCCTGCTTGGCGGGCACCTGGGCAGAGACGCCAAGCTAAATCCTCCACTCTTGCCAGAAGTAAGGAAGAATACAACAACCAACGTTTGTTGGCTGACTGATGGTTATCTGCTGTTTGTTGAGCTCAGGAGATTTTGAAAGCACTTTCGCTCTGCCATCCCAGCCCTGACACTTGAAGGGAGGAGCACTACAGAGACCCAAGCCTTCCCTCTGCTTACCCCAAGTGAGGGGCTGCCACGCCACGTCTTGGACAAGGCGGGGAGCCAGAAGAACAGGCGCCCGGAACCCTATGCAACTCTGTGTAACTGGGAATGAACTATCCCTTTTCCAACGACGCTTATGGCCGCGGTCCTGAAAACGGCTCCAACTTCTAGCACAGGCCAGGCCAAGACTTCAAATGTCAATGGTACCCCCTAGGGTGGGTAGGTGTGTGTGCGGGGGTTCAGGGATGGGACTCGGACAGACTGTGAAGAGCTGGGGACACCAGCCAGCTCAGCTCCCCACATATGTTCTAGGAGCCCTCAGAGGCCGGGCCTGAGGCCAAGGAAGTGGCATCCAGCTGTCCCATCTTCGGTCCCTCCCAGATCTGACTCCGTAGTGCCTGTGGGGGCGGGCAGGGCAGGGCCAGGGGTGGGGGCTGACTCCTAACCCCAGCTAGTGAGCAGGCCCTGCTCACTAGGCCCTGGCGAAAGCACCTCCCAGGAGGCCCAGTGCCGCCACCTAGTCTGTGGAGGCACACCCCAACAGGAGAGAGGGGCTTCAGAGGGAGCCAGCCTCACTGCCGGGCTGAGTAACCTTGGGCAGCTTTCTAAAAGCCCTTTTCTTTTGGGTGTCATTGTTCTCATCTGGAAGGTGAGGTCGCATGGGATCGCTTGTACAGCTTCATGAGTAAGGGGGGAGGGGTCGTCCATATGGCCAGTGAGTAAGACAGGCACTTCCCACTGAGCGTAAGCCTGAGTTGGCCTGAGTTTTCTACATGGTGGAAGAAAACAGACTCCCGCAAACTGCTCTCTGACCTTCGACCTCTACCTCCCCACAGCAGTACATGTGCTAATGTGTACGAATACACACATTTACAAATAAATTAAAAACAAACTTCACTTAGCAGGGACTGAGGAGATGGATCGGTGTGTAAAAGGCGACAAGCACAAGGCCCTGAGTTTGATCCCCCAAACCCAAAGTAAAACCCAGGGGTAGTGGCACAGTTTATAACCTCAACTCTTGAGGTGACAGAGACAGGAGACCCCATGGGCCTAGCGGCTCAGTCAGACTGGCCAGCTCAACAGGCCCCGGGCCAGTGAGACCCCACAGAAGGCGGACAGCTTCAAGGTGAAATGGCCACAGCCATCCCGTGTGCACCCACACCCAAGTGCACACACGGAAAGCAGAAGCGTTGGAGAGAGCCTGGCAGGCATGCCTGGTGTCTCAGCTTCTCCGAAGGCTGCGGCGGGGGAGGGCCGAAAGTTCAAGACTCGCCCGGTCTAAAAGCTGACAGCACAAGCAGAAGACACAGGTAAGGGTGAGGACTCGGGGAGGGGCGGGGCCTTGGTATGTAGCTCAGTGATAGGCAGCAACTAGCAGGGTCTGAACCCAGCGGACAACCTCAGACAATACCGTGGCTTTTCTCCCTGAAGTCTCCAGGATCCGTTTCCATCAGGCCTTGAACCATCAGCAAGACACCTGGCCTCTCTCTCTGCCAGTGTGACCTCGCACGCTCTGCGGGACCACATATCTTCCAGCCGGGGCAACAGAGCCTGAATTCACCAGGCGGCCGTTTCCCCCCTCCAGGTCCAAGGGCTGGTAAGTTACCCCCAGCTCAACCTGGTACCCCAGTACTTAACACTGCAACCCATTTTTCCCTGACGCATCAGAGGGGTGAGGTGGGGTCTACCCACCCCATTCCTAGGGGCTTGAGGAGGGCCCAACCCAAACCCGCTGGCCCAGCAGGGTGAGGGTGAGGCTCAAGGGGCTGGGCTGGGCCGGAGCCCCAGCGCCTCGGAGGCTGGGAGCAACCGGTCAGACTAGGGCGTGCGGAGGGGTGGGACAGAGAGGGGGAGGAGGACGCAATGAGGAGGCTTCAACAGGCAGAGCTCCTGTGAGAGAGCAAACTGGAGGCTCGGGAGAACGGGCAGAGGCGGCACATGGAGCCTTTTTGCCAGGGAAGTTCCCAGATTGGGGGGTGGGGAGGGCTGAGAATAGAAGCGGACGGGGGCAGGTGACTGTCGGCCCTGGGTGACCTCACACCTCACACATTCCAGAGAGCCAGCTGGAAAGCAGCTCACAAACTCCAGCCCTGCCCTGGCCGGGCCAGCCCTAGCCCAACGCCCTCCAGTTCACACGCTCCTGGCCACCCTTCTCCTTTCCGCTCTGGCCCTCCCTCACTATGCTCTGGCTTCTTTTCTCCTGTGAGCCAGCGTCTAATTCCAGGTGGTACACCTAAGGGGGAAGGTAAGAAGACACGACGGCAATAGGTCTCCCGGAGACACACACCCACGCAAGCAGCCCTTCGCCTCTTTGCCTTCCCAACAGGAAGTCCCGCCCCTCGAGGGCCTCCGACAGGAAGTCCATTCTCCCTCCAGTAACGGCGGATGCCTTGCTAGCTCTTCTGCCCAGAGCCTAGCTCTCTGACTTGGTCAACGTTCCTATAAATATCGAAAGCAAAAATCTGCCTACCATGCCACCAAGACACGACCCCCCGGGCAGAGCCCGGGAACTGCCCTTCTGTGCTGCCTGCTGTGGGAGGACGTGGGTTTCTATGGGCTCCCAGGTCTGTTGGTCAATCCTCTCTTTAAACCAACTTAAGAATTTAGATCAACTTTAAATCAGTTCCTTCTTCTTTCTTCCCGCCCACCTCCTTTCCATTTTTCTTTAAAGACATGGTTTCGTATAGCCTAGGCTAGCCCCTAGGATTGTTGTATAGTTGAGGATGACCTTTAGCTTGATCTCCCTGCCTCCCAGCGCTGGAATTATAAAGCACGCACTACCAACCTGGTTCATGCCAGTGCAGGGAAGCAGCCCCGGCTCTGCCGACCCTGGGCCAGGGCTCTGCGGCTGAGCAGCCCCGGGCCCCAGCACGTGTTGGTGCTGTCCTTAGACAGGGTTGCACTGCATCCTGTAGTTCACCAGGCTCCCGACTTCACTACATAGCCCAAACTGGTTTGTCTATTTGGTTACTTTGGCTTTTTGAGACTGGGCGCAGCCCTGGCTGTCCTGGAACTCACTTGAGACTAGGCTGGCCTCACACTCAGAGATCCACCTACCTCTACCTCCTAAATGCCGGGATCAAAGGTGTGCGCAACCACAGCAAGCTCCGGGGCGGTTCTAAGCCCACGGTGACCACCTTAAATCACCCCTCGAGCCACCATCACACCCAGCTCCTCCCAACCTTCCCGGGCTAGGATCTTCCCAGAGAGCCCAGGCTGGCCTTGAAATAGCCTACTTCCACTCCCGAATTCCAGATCACAGGTGGGCAGACACCACCCCTGGCACACAATGCTGTCTTGGTACTAAAGATTCGTGGGACCTACAGTAGTTGGTGTGGATTCCTGGGCGGTCCTGTCACAGTCCTGGCGGAGCACAGGGCACCCTTTTCTCCTTGGTGACAGGCGCAGAGGGATTGCAGATGGGGGCGCACCAACTACCTCTTCACTCTGTTTTCATTTTTCTGAGAGGGTATGACAGAGTCTGCACTGGCCCCGAGGGGCTCATGTAGCCCTGGAGCCCGAACCCAAGGCCTTGTGCATGCTAAGCGATTGCTCTACCCCCGCCCCGAGCCACAGCCTGAGCTGTGCCCCCTCCATTTCCTATAATCTCCGATCCATGTGCCAATGGGTTTGATCCCTAAGGCTGGCAAGAGGGCTCTGCGAGACCTCCGGAACCTGACGACAGTGACTCCCTTCTACCTCAGCAGGCCCAAGCCAATGAGGCCCACCCAGGTCTCCACAGACAGAAATGGGCCCCAGGCGAGCTGCACCCGGCCGCCGGCCGCTGCTACCTCTAACCCTTTCCAAGGTCATCTAGGGAGGACAGACACCAGGCAGGCCTGACACTTCCTGCCCCCCTCGACACGAAGGAGTCCACCTACCTCTCCTCATCACTGTCCAGGTGGCCACTGATGGCCAACATGGACCGTGCCAGGCTGAGGCTCTGGACTGCTGCGGCTCCAAAGGGGTCTGGAGACTTGTGGACCAGGCTGGCATCAAAGTAGAGGGCCGGAGAGCTGGGGCGAGAGTCTATCAGAGGCACCTGGAGGCAGAGCAGCGGGAACCATCATGTGGGCGAGGGCTGGGGACACAGCCCAGGCGGGAGAATGCCGGCTCAGCATTCACGGCCGGTGCCATCCCCACCACTGCCAATAAGAAGTCAAATGGGGGCTGGGGGAGACACTAGGGATGGGGGCGGGGGCCGACCTTACAATGTGCCCTGGTCAGGCGTCTTCTACCCTTTCTAGTGCTCCCCTCCTCCAGACTTGGATACCAGGGTGAGACATGGGTGCCAAAGGACACCCATGCTTCCCTCAGAGCCAGGACTCCCAATTACAGGATACTGTACTTAGTATCGAGACAGGGTCTCTCGGTGTAGACCAGGCTGGCCTCAAACTCAGGGTCCGGCGGCCTCTGCTTCCCGGGTGCTGGGATTAAAAGGCGTGCGCCACCACCGACTGGCGGCGGGCACCTTTTCTTGAAATAAGGTTTCAAACTGGCCTCAAACTGGCTCAAACTGAGGATGACCGTGAACACGTACTGGTTTTCTCATCTCCCAAAGGCTGGAGTTATGGATTCCCCAGCACAGTCAGCCTATGAGATGCGGGAACGCAGGAATCGCTGAATGCTAGGCCAGCGCTACACCAACTGAGCCACATTCTCCGGGCCCCTCCCTCGCCAACCTTCCTGAGACAAGATCTCACTTGTAACGCTGACCCAGAACTTGCTATGTAGGCCAGGCTGGCCTTGAACTTGCCAACCCCCAGTTGTATACTTTCTTAAAGCCACTCAAATGTCACTTCCTTAAAGAGACACTTCCTCACTGTGTACTAGGCCACTGGACAGTTTCACTTTTTATAGCATCTAACATAATTTGAAATTAAACTATTTATTGTATCACCCCTGCTGGAAGGGGAGTTTGTTCTGTGCTGTCTGCAGAATGAATGCATCCTCAGACACTCCTCTCTCAAACTTCTCAGGACCTGGGGTGAAGTTCAGAGTCTCTACTCTGCCTTTGGCGGGAGGGGTGTGAGGGGCTTTGTGAAAATGGGAGGGGGAGGGGGAGCCTGGGTGTGGGCCTATAGAACCCAACAGGCAGCAGCTGGGGAGGCCGTAAAAGGGCGGAGGTGACAGGAACTGGACAAGAAGCCTCTGTGAGGGCCCCTGGGAGGCCCCACCTCAGGAAAGCCAGCTAAGAGCAGACAGTGGTTAGAGGGACAGCACAGGAACGGGGGCCCAGGAATCTGCCACCCTGCCCTCCTTCGACCTCCCTTTTTGAGACCAGGGGACAGAAGGAGAGTGAAACTCTTGAGGCAGGGAAACAGCAGTTGCAAGCA
>NW_026595992.1:71688-79662 GCF_907164565.1 Psammomys obesus
CGGCCGTGCGCGCCCCGCCCGGGAAGGCATCGCGGCGCAAAGTTTGCCGTCGGGAGGCGGGGAGCGGAGAGGAGAGCGGCGCCTGCACGGCGGGGCGCGGGCGCGCTGGGTCCGCGCGGCTCGGCGGGGGCGGCTCGGCCCCGCCGGCTCGGGGTCCCGCGGCGGCGCTCGCTCCGGTCCCCCCACGTGGCCCCGCCGGCGGCTCGGGCTCGGGCTCGGGCTCGGGCTCGGGCTCGGGGCTGTTGACAACCCCCACACCAGGAAGTCCTGCCTTCTCGGGCCTGCTCACTGCTCGCTGCTCCTCCTCCCGCCTCCCGCCTCCCTCCTCCCGCCCGAGGCCGGCTGCCAGCTGGCCCCGAGCCAGGCCCGCCGCCGCCGCGCTGCACAGTGGCCGCCGCCGCCGCCCGAACTGCTCGCCTTAACCCTGCACCTGCCGGGCTCCGGCCGGCTCCCGCGGACGGCGGGGCGGGGCGGGGCGGGGCGGGGGAGCAGCCTGCGGGGGTCCCCTCGCTTGCAGGCTCCTGCGCTGCGGGCCCTGCAGAGGAGTCGCGGGGAACTGCCAGGCAGGCTGTGGGCACCTGGCGTTCACGGGTACCCAGGCAGCGTCCCCAGCCGCTGGGGCTGGGCTCGGCGTCTCCGGTTTTCACCGCAGCGCCGCGGGAGACCTCCCCGCGCCCCGCTCCCGCGCAACAGCGAGTGCGTACGAGAACTTTCAAACATGCCCCAGAGTAGAGGAAATAGGATAATGAACGCCCACGCGCGCCGTCACGGACTCCTCGAAACAATCGTCAGCTCTTCATCCCTCCAACACCTTTTCTTGGTTTTTGCAGCGGTGTCTGACTTTTTTTTTAATTACGTGGGAGGGGGGTAAACGTCCGGAGGTCCACGGGGCGGATCGGTTCTCTCTTTGCACCATGTGGGGCCCAGGATGGAAACGTGTCAGCCGTCTGGTTTGGTGGCCTTTACCCGCCGAGCCACGGCATCTGTCCTGCCCCCGTGTCTGCAATCAAGTTTCTCATACGGTGCTTTCCCCTTCTCAGACACGAACACGAAGCAGAGTATCCGAAAACGCTGTTGGTAGCAGGATAGACTGTGAGTGTGTGTCGTAAGGACACACGCATGTGCAGTTACGCCTGTGTTTCCTAGCTCGAGGAGCACACTGGGCGTCCCTCTCCGTGTCACTCGCTGAATGCACAGCCTGGCTGGCGGCCAGCAGGCCCAGGAATCCCCCTTTCTCCGTTTTCCACAGCGCTGAGGCGGTAGGCACATGTGCCGGGCTCTTGGGGGTGCTGAAGATTTGAACTCAGGTCTTCCACCCGCGGAGCCAGCTCCTCAGCCCACAATAGGTATTGCTACACACTCATCTGTGTCCTTCTGTCCGTCATGTAAGCACATGGACAGACCGGAAGATGAACTTGCTCACCCCTGTTCCCCCCTAAGTCCACACAACCGCCCCATAGGTGCACCTGAGACCCAGTCCCGACCCTTTCCCCGCTCTGCAGTACTGTCCCCTGATCATTATAAAGGAGGATGCACACACGTAAAGGGTCTACTCTGAGCCTGGCAAGAAAAAAACAAAAACAAACTCCCAGCTGCCATTTTTCTTTCTTGGCACCCAAAGCTGGCATGCTGAGCGGGAGTCCTTCAGCCAAAGACGGCTCTAAAGGCGGCGGCATCTGCTGCCACTCACGGGCTTGGAAGGAGATAGGGCCTAGTTGATTTTACTCAAAGTCCTGGCTAGGTGAGGCAGTGCACTGTAGCCCCAGATCTTGGGGAATGGCATAGAAGCAGGAGGATGAGGAGTTCAAATCCAGCCTCAGCCACATGAGATCGTTTCAGCAGCAACAGACAGACAAGACAGACGGAGAGACAAGAGGAAGAAAGGAAGGAGCTGTTGGCTGGGCTGGGGATGTAGTTTAGCAGCAAGCTTGCCTCATATAAACGAAGCCCTGGACTTCGTCTCTAGCATCCAAAGCACAGATAATGGGTCACATCTGAAATCCCAGCACCCTAGAGTGAAGGCTTTTCCTGGTGAGTAAGAGGCTACCCTGGGCTACTACACAAGATTCTGTCACATCGTCTCACGGGGAAGAAGGACCGTGTGAATATAGAGATTCAGTGAAAGAAACAGACACATTCGTGGATTTTAGGCTTCTGTGGGAATGTCTAGACGATGTGCTTTAACACACACACACACACACACACACACACACGTGTGTGTATATATCTTTTTTTAATAAGGTCTTAACCAAGCTGGTAGCCAAGTGAAATTGTGACCCAGCTCGGAATGCAAGAGCTACAAGCACAAGCCAGCACGCCTGACTCTCCTTAGTGTGCTGGTGTTGGTGATAGTGTCAAGAGGTCCCAGGCGTGAGCGTCTACTCTACTGCTGAGCTGTAGACCAGGCTGGTCGTGGCCTCAAAGATCGGCCTGCCTCCGCGTCCCGAGCGCTGGGATCACAGGCGCCTGCCGCCACCCCCTGGCTTATCATACTTTGAGCCAGGCTCTCAGTAAGGGGCCCAGGCTGACCTTGGAAGAAGCTGCAGGGCAACCCAGGCAGCATTTTTTATTTTCCTGTGATAACGGTTACAAGCCAGTGCCTCGGCTTCAACTACTAGTGTGCCCGAGTTACAGTTTATTTTTATTGTGCGCATCTGTGTGCAGCTGCCCGAGGAGGCCAGAGGGTCTGATGCTCTAGGGATGGAGTTACAGGCTCAGCGTGGGTGCTGGGAACTGTCCTCCAGTCTTCTGCAAAAGCACTGTGTGCTCTTAACTGCTGAGCCATCTCCCTAGTCCCTCCAACTGCCTTGGTCTGGTTTGGCTTCTCCAGACAGGGTTTCTCTGTGTAACAAGCCCCAAACTCGATTTGTAGACCAGGCTGGACCCGCAGAGATCGAACTGCCTCTGCCTCTCCTCAGTGCTGAAATTAAAGGCCTTCACCACCATATCCGGCCCCTTTAAGGTTAGGTAAACGTTAAAATGGAAGAAGAGGAGGAGGAGAAGAAGAAAAGATCCCTAGATGGTTTGGTGGCAAATGACTAATCCCAGCACTTGGAGGGCAGAGGCAGAAGGATCTCTGAGTTCAAGGCCAGCCTGAACTCAAGGTCGACAGCCTGAGTCCCTGGACAGCCACGGATACACAGGTAGGCCTTGTATTGAACAACAACGACAAACAAAATTCCTGCCTCATCTGTTTATTCTCTTTTATTCTTTATCTTTTGACTAAAAATCTATCCTTACTCAAGCCAAGGTAGCACATGCCATTAATCCCAGCACTTGAGAGGCAGAGGCAGAGGCAGAGGCAGGTGGATTTCTATGAGTTCAAGGCCCGTCTGGTCTACAGAGCAAGTTCCAGGACCGTCAGGGCTTTTACACTGGGAAACAAACAAACAAACAGAAAACCCAAAACAAACAAAAAGGTGTTGTCTGTCTTGCATTACCCACAGTACAGAATGGCTGTAGTAGCCAGGTCCTGAAGCCCAGGAAAAAGCTCCCCACAAAACCTCAGTCCTCCAGACCGAGTGCCTACAAGAGTGCCTACACTCTTGACTTACAGAGTGCTTACAACTCCTACGGTCTTTATTTGTAGAGTCTCATGTAGGCCACACTGGCTTCGAACTCGTGTAGCTGAGGACGACCTTGACCTGAAGAAGCTCCCGCTTCCACCTGAGGCATGCTGGGACCACAGGTGTGAGCCACAGCGAGCCAACCGAGGCTAACTGAGGCCCGCGTGCTCACAGGAGCAGCGATACCAGCTATTAGCCCGAGGCCACACAGCACGCCGGCGAAGCCTGTGCCGCCCTGAAAAGCACCCACAGGCACCCGGGATTAGGACGAGCACATTTGGGCAGGGATCCTATTTTTCAGGCCCTGGAGGGCACAGCGAGGTCTTCTCACCCAGCCGCAGAGCTCTGTGTCAAAGCTAATCCTAGAGAGGAATTTGTCAGCGGGCTGTGAAAGGTCAAGGGAGGGGAGGGGTGAGGTCACATCCCTAACCGCTCCCGGGCGAGGCGCGGGGTGGTCTCCCAGAGGCTGGCGGGCGGCGCTCGCGCAGGCGAAGGTTCGCAGGGCACGGCTTGGCTCGCGGGGGCGGGCGGAAGACTTTGAGCCCCACACGGTGGAACAAGGTCCGGGCGCCGGGGAGGCTGCGCGGCCCAGCACGAGCCGGCGGGCTCTCCTGCCCTCCCCACACCCGGGGCGGGGTGGCGGGGTGGGGGCACGCCCCTGCGCGGCGACTCGGGGTCCTTCCGCCGGCGTCGCGCTTGGCAGCACCCGGGGGCCGCAGCCGCAGCCTCCCACCGGGGGCGCGAGGGCGCACGGGGTTCGCGGTGGGTGCGACCTCCAGGCGCCCGCTGGGGGGCGCGCCGAGTACCGCGCGCCTCCGCCGGTTTGGGAGACCCAGCCCCGCACCGCCCGGCTGAATAGGGGGCGCGGGCCGGCGAGGACCCGGCGCCCGCGAGCCGGGGAGCTGGGCCCCCGCACCCCGGGACTCCCCCGGCACGCTCCCCGGTGCGCTCCGCGGGCCCCGCACCCGCCACCCCCGGCCGCGGGCGCAGCGCCGCCCGCCGTTCCCGCTCTGCCCTTGGAGGGTGTGGAAGGGTGGGTTTGGGGCCGGGGGCGGGCCTGGGGGCGGACCCAGAGGCGGGGCTGGCTCTGCGGCAGGGCCCGGTTCGGCTCCCCCGGTCTCTCTCTGTCTCTCCTCCTCCCTCCTCCTGCTCCGGGCGGAGCCCGGCATGGGGGGGCCGGCGCCCGGCAGGCCAGGTACGGTGATGTAGAAAGCGGGGAGGCTTCCTGCGGGGAGGTGGGGAGGGGGGGACCAGGGGCAGGGAGCATCGGCGGGGCGAGAGGCGGAGACACCCGGGGTAGCAGGACAAGGGGGCGAGGAGGGGCGCCTGGGAACCTGGGGCCCCTGGATGGGAAGGAGGGGTGGAGGGATGGAGCGGGCCAGGTTTGGAGCAAACTGGGGAAGGAGGAGGACGGCTGTGAGGAGGGGCTCCGGGAGGAGACGTGAGGCAGAAGGCGAAAGGGTGAGAGTGTGTTTGGGGGAAGGGACGCCGAAGCGCAGGTAGGAGGCCGCAGCCCGGAAGGTTGCTATGGGGCCAGACTGGAGACCCCCGCCCGCGCCGGGGTGGGATTCGGGGGCGGGACTACTAGGGGGACGCCGGGGTTCTCCCAAATCCGGGAGCAGAAAGAAGGTAGATTTGGTGTGGGCCATCAGCGAGAGGAGGGAGGCAGAAACCGTTGCTGAGGGACCTGGGAGCTGGATAGAGGTGGACGAGGTCCAGGCCCAGGACGGGAAAAGCGAGGACTCCGGGGAGTGCAGGTAGATGAAGGGTGGGTACCCAGCTCCGAACGCCATCCTCCCTTCAGCGTCCCCACCCGGTCCTGACGAACCCCCGCCCGGCCCCCGGGCCCGAGAGCGGGTAGCAAGCCTCGCCGCCCCCCTTCTTCCCTGGCCGGGGGATGTGCAAGTAGGCCCCAGCACAACTTGTCCGTAGGTGTGGCCGATTCCACGGCAGATTTGTGTGCCGGAGGTCTGCGTGTGTCGGTGGGTGTGTCGGTGGGTGTCAGTGTCTGGCTCTGTGTTTACCTGTGCCCCTCACGTCTGCCCCTGTTGGAGATGCAAGTCTGGCTGGTGCTGTGTGCCTGCGGAGTTGCTGTTTGTTTGTGAGGTCTGTGTGTCTGTGGAGGTTCGGGACGTATTTACACAGAATGGGAATCTGTGTCACCCTGCCCTCTGAGCGGCCGTGTGGCTGGGTACCTTTGTCAGGGTGTGCACGAGCCACACACCCACTTGTGTGCCTGTCTGGGAGGGGGCCCATAGGCGCTGTGGGTATTCTGTGCCTGCTTTCCTCTTCTGAAGACCCGCATCATGTCTCTGTTCCCTTCTCTCTTTCACTCACCCCTGCCCATCCGTCTCCCCCGTTCTCCTCCCCGTCCCCTTCTCAAGTGGATCCGGGACCCAGGGAGGGCCGCCCCCCGGGCCTGGTGGCGTTGAGAAGGGCCCCTCAGCCCCCACCTCTCGCCCCACGACATGAACCTTCTCTACCGAAAAACCAAGCTGGAGTGGAGACAGCACAAAGAAGAGGAGGCCAAACGGAGGTAGGACTGGGGCCCTAGGCTGTTCCGGGGCCTGTTGCGCTGGGCCTGCCCCTTTTGCTCAGCCACAGCCCCTCCTGGGGCCCACGAGCCTTGTCAGCAATGACAGTTCTTTCCCCAGATTCTCTGCTCGGTAGAATGGCTGCAAGCGCACATGCTTGGTCCCAGCCCCACTCCTGGCTTCCTGGGGGAGGGGATGGCCAAGGGGGTGACTTCCAGCCTTTGGAGAACCTTGTTGGCTTGTCCCCAAGCTTGAGGGCCCAAGTCACCCCTTCCCAATTCTTTCTTCTGTTTTGAGACTGGCGGCTGGTTTTCTCCTGTCACCTGACCTTGGAAAGGGCAGGCCCCACGGTCCTCACAGGGTCCAGGGAGAGGGTCATTTTAGAGCCCTCAAAGAGCATTTAGAGTCCCCTCCCAGCCTCCTCTATTGGAGGAAGTGAGTGACTAAACGACAGGGGTGTGTGTGTGTGTGTGTGTGTGTGTGGTGAGAATTTGTAGGCTAAGTACTGAGGAAGGGCCAAGTGGAGACCCCATACCTCTCGCTCTTGAGGCACCACCATCCCTTTCTTCTGCCCTCCCAGGAACTCGGGCCTAGCCTCGCTCGGCTTCATCCTCCTCTTCCTTTCCCTCTGACTGCACAGTCTCTTGGAGCCTGAGTCAGAACCACCTCCCAGCCCCCTTCTCCCTCCTCGCAACTGTGGAGTTTAATTCTTGTTGTTAATTAGATTAATCAGAGCGATCACTACAGCGATCTCTCCCTAATGAAGGGGTAGTAGACAGGGCCTTAATGAGAGCCCACCCCACAGCGGCCTCCCCTGCCAGCCGCCCCCCTCACTCACCCAGAGAACTTGGGGACAGAGAAAGGGAATAGAGAGCTGGGGAGGATGACAGAGAGAGGGCAGCAGAGGGAGGGAGGAAGAGAGAGAGCAAGAGAGAGAGCGTGCTTCCAGGGAGGCTGCTGTGGTGATTCAGGCATCACACTGGGCCACTGGAAGGCCTGTGGTGTGACGGAGGCCATAGTCACTGGGCATGACAGGAGGCCAAAGGTCAGATGTAGGCCCCCATGTGAGAGGTGCCATAGAGGCAGGTATGTCTGCTTGTCTGTCAGTGGCTTTTGCCTGGATCGCACCTTTCTCCACATAGCAGGTTGTGTACTAGTCAGAGGGTCAGTGGGGCACACTGTCTGATTTCACTTCTGGCACCGTATGCTGCCCTCCGACCATCGCCTGGCTTTTCCTAAGTCCAGAGAATCTGCCTGAAGACATCCCGACCCTAGACCTTCAGCTCTCCCTCCCAGGCTCCTGCCCCCCTCCCTGGGGAAGCAGTTGTCCAGCTCCTGAAAAGGCCATCTCCTGAGATGGAGAAAGGCAAGTTCAAGGCTTGGTGTCTAACTTCAGTTCCATCCTGTCTTCTCTCCATAGCTCCAGTAAGGAAGCAGGCCCAACAGGCCCGGTGGGGCCTGGGGCTGTCCCAGCGCCCGGGGTTCGAGTGAGGGACATTGCCTCCCTTCGCCGGTCCCTCAGGATGGGCTTCATGACCATGCCCGCGTCCCAGGAGCACACCCCCCACCCCTGCCGCAGCACCATGGCCCCACGCTCGCTCTCCTGCCACTCGGTAGGCAGCATGGACAGTGTAGGGGGTGGGCCTGCAGGAGGCGGGGGCGCTCTCACGGAGGACAGCGGCGCCCGAAGACCCCCGGCCAAGCCCCGGAGGCACCCCAGCACCAAGCTCAGCATGGCAGGATCCGGGGCAGAGACACCGCCAAGCAAGAAAGCAGGTGAGACAACCATCCTGTTACCCATCCCTCTTCAGAGGGAGCTGGCAGCCGGCAGGATCCATTCCATGCCGGGGGGGGGGGGGGGGGGGGGGGGGGGG
>NW_026595992.1:79762-80649 GCF_907164565.1 Psammomys obesus
GGGGGGGGGGGGGCTGGGAGGGTTCATTCAGCCAGGAGCCAAGGAAGTGGAAGGTTCCATTGCGAGAAGGAATGGGGGGTTCTTTTAGATGGACCTCAGATGAACCATCCAAGGGCAGGAGACACTCCCTAAGAAACAGCCCTTAGTAAGGGCACAAAGGTGGAAAGGAACTGAAGATTCCGGAGTCTGTGCAGGGCTGGGGTGGGAATCTGAAGAGGAGAGCCTGTGGTATTCTGTGAGACCCAGTCTCAAAAAAAAAGACAAAACACCCCCCAAAAAAAATTAATTCAAAAAAAATCCAGGCAATGGTGCCATGTGCCTTTAATCTCAATACTCAGGGAGTGGAGGGCAGGAGAATCTCTGTGCGTTCAGAGCCAGCCTGAACTACATATGGAGTTCCAGGCTAGCAAGGCTACATAGTTGAGACCCTGTTTCGAACAAATGGGGTGGAAGGAAAGAAAGAAAGAGAGAGAGAGAGAAAGGGAAGAAAGAGAAAAAAGACTGGGGACTGCCTTGTAAAAAATAAACGTACTGGGCTCAAAATGGAAGGTTATGGAAAGGGTAAATGGACAGTAGTCCTTGAAGATGGTCAAGAGGTCATTCTCCCCCTTTACTACAGAGTGAGTTTAAGGCCAGCCTGGGCAACGTAGAGGCCCTATCTTAAAAAAGAAAAAAAATTAATCAGAAACAAAACAAAACCAGGCATGTGTCCCAAAAGTAGAACACCTGCCTAGAATCCCCCAGTGAGGGGCTGGGGTGTGGCTCAGTGGTCACCTGCCTAGAACCCCCCAGTGAGGGCTGGGGTGTGGCTCAGTGGTAGAGCCCCTGCCTAGAGTTCCTCAGTGAGGGGCTGGGTGTGGCTCAGTGGTCACCTGCCTAGAATCCCC
>NW_026595992.1:80659-83609 GCF_907164565.1 Psammomys obesus
CCAGTGAGGGGCTGGGTGTGGCTCAGTGGTAGAGCCCCTGCCTAGAGGCCCAGTGAGGGGCTGGGTGTGGTTCAGTGGGTGCTCACTGTACCTGACGGGTATACAACCATCCTCAGCATGAGAGGGGTGAGAAACAGTCTTCTAGCAAGAACAAGGTAACAAGCTTTCTGCCAGTAGGAGCTGAAGATGTGATGTTGACCTCCTGGAGAGGGTAAAGGGATCCGACTCCAGCCCAGAGGACACGGCACAGCTAAGGCTGGGGGATTCGACGACGTGAATGAGACCTTCGGCTGTCCTCTCCTGCGTTCACTCACCTTCTCCACTTCTGGGATCCCCACACTTTGCTCCACACCGGAGGGTGATTGATGGCGTCCTCTGGAAGAAGAACCTAGTGCAAGGGTATTGACATACAAATAGGAACTGAAGGTCAAATCAGCTTCGGTTGATTCTTTGGGTTTCAAATCAGACAGGAAGCGAAACAACGAAGACAAAAGTGACCTTGGAGGAAGGAGGAGCAAAACCAGAAGAAACTCTTTAAAAAATTAATATTGTTGCTTGCTGGGTTAGATAAGAATAGATGTTTTCTCCACGAAGCCAGTACCAAGAGCCACGGAAAGGAAGCATCAGAGAGCAGAAAGGGCTCTTGAAGTGTGGGCTTTTCTTTTTTCTTTTCTTCTTCCCTATTTTTTTCTTTTGAGACAGGGTCTCTCTGTGTCGCCCTGGCTGTCTTTTGTAGACCAGGCTGGCCTTGAACTCACAGCGATTATCCTGCCTTTGCCTCCTTGTGTGCTGGGATCACGGGCGCGCACCACTGGGGCAAGGCTCGGAAGTGGAGTGTTAAGAGTGAAGGAGCCCTCGAGCCTTTCTTTTTTTTTTGGTTTTTCATTTTTTTAAAAATACTTTATTTATTCACTTTGCATCCTGACTGCATGATTGCAGCCCTTCTTCTCCTCAGAGAAGGGGGAAGTCCCCGTGGGTACCACCCTGCCCTTGCTGCAGGACTGGGTGAACCCTCTCCCTCTGAGGCCAGACAAGGCAGCCCAGCTAGGGGAACAGGATCCAGAGGGGGACATCACAGTCAGAGAGCCCGCTCCTCAGGAAGAGCACGCTGAGCACTGGTCACGCAAGTGCAGGGGCCTAGCACCAGTCTGTGAGCCTCATGGCCCTCAAGTACTTCTCTGCAACAAAAACTCAAGGCTGTCAGGTAGGTAGTGAGTTCAAGGCCAGCCTGAGCTACACGTGAGTCCAAAACAACACAAGACAGTTTTGAAGATGGTCAGCTTTGGACACTGACCACTCCCGGTGGGAAAATCATTCACTGGCATTTGATTAGCAAAATCTTGGAACTGCAGCTTTAAGATTTTCTTTTTCCTTTTGAGACAAGATCTGCTGTAGCCCAGGCTTATCTGGAACGTGCCAGGTTGGTAAGCAGCTGGAGACTGCCTGAACTTCTGGTCCTTCTGCACCAGGCCCGCACTCGCTCTCCTGCCTGGGTTTTGTTGTTGTTGTTTGTTTGTTTGTTTGTTATTAAATCAGTGTTAGCTGGGTGGTGATGGCACACGCCTTTACTCCCAGCACTCAACAGTTAGAGGCAGATGGATCTCTGAGTTTGAGGTCAGTCTGATCTACAGAGCAAGTTCTGGACAGCCAGAGATACAGAAATACCCTGTCTGTAAAACAAACAAACAAGCAAAACAGAGTAACGATGTAGCCCTGACTGGCCTGGAATCCAGCTGTGTAGACCAGGCTGCCCTCAAACTCCCAGAGCTCTGCCTGCTTCTGTCTCTTCTTTTAATTTTACTTGATTTCATTATTTTTGGTTTTTTGAGACAGGGTTTCTCTGTGTAGCCCTGGCTGTCCTGGAACTCTGTAGACCAGGCTGGCTTCAAAGTCACAGAGATCCACCTGCCTCTGCCTCCGGAGTGCTGGGATCACAGGCCATCACTTCAGGGCTCTCTGTCTGTTCTTGAGTGCGGGGATCAAATCCAAGGTCACGTAAAGGCCCACAATGCTCCCCACCACCTGAACCACATCCCAGCTCTCTGGGAGCTTTCCTGGAGGCTGTCCTCGAACTTGTAGTAATCCTCCTGCCTCAGTCCCTGAGTGCTGGGATGGTGAGCCAGCACACTCTGCTTCTCAGCCTGTTAGTCACGAAGTGGGTGTGAGCGCGCACAGACGTCTCCAGCACATGTGAATGATTAAACGGCGCCTTCCTGATAGCTGGCACGGTGACGCAGTCTGTGAGTTCACAATCAGAAGCTCGAGGCCCAGGGTTTTAACACTACTGCATTGCGAGGCCAGGTGAGAATTCATTGTTCTGTTTCATTTCACATTTTTATTGGGGTGGGGGGGTGGAGGGAGGGAGAAAGACAGACAGTGGTGATGGGCCCCTGTGGAGTCAGAGTACAAGCCCAGGGTGTCAGCCCTCTCTTTGCAAGAGTGGATCCTGGGAATGGAGCCCTAGTTGTTAGGATTTGCAGCAAGCGCCTCTACCCACTGAGCCATCTTGCTGGCCCCATTTCCTGTTTTTAAACCTCGCAGATTACATATAATACTGATATATCAAGAAGCAGATGGCTGGTGAGGAGGCACACGCCTGTGATCCCATCACTTGGGAGGCAGAGGCAGGCGAATCCCTGTGATTTCAAGGCCAGCCTGTCTATAAAGCGAGTCCAGGACAGCCAGGGCAGCACAGGGAAACCCTGCCTCAAAAAACAAAACAAAGCAAAAAACAAACAAAAGAAGCAGATTGCAAACATGTCACTTAAATAGGGAGGACCCTGACAGCAAGCTGTGGGACTTGGCAAACAGTTGAGTCAGGTCAGAAGTGTGGAGAGGTAGAGCAGGGCCCTGAGGAGGCTGCCAGCACACTCTGGTTTTAAACCTGCGCCTCCAACTAAGCTCACACACACACACACACACACACACACACACACACACACACACACAC
>NW_026595992.1:83619-102621 GCF_907164565.1 Psammomys obesus
CACACACACACACACACACACACACACACACACACACACACACACACACGAATTCCTTAGCTGGCAGACCAGGCAAGAAGGTGCGATCTGGTGGAAAGGAGAGCTAGGTGGAGTCCCGGTACGCTCTGTGCTTCTGCATTTTAAGTTAAGGGCAAGGCTGATCCAGCTGCTCAACGTGTGCAGCGGATAGCGAAGGACAGAGGAGTTATCTGTGGCAAGTACTCAGCCAAGAAATGGAAGGACCGGCTGAGGCTGGAGGACGATGTGATAGCGAAATAAAGGACAGCAGAAAAGGGGGCCACGGGGAAGCCGATGACAAGCCCGAGACGCAGCCCAGAATCTATTTTGTGACCGTTGACTGACTGTTGGTCGCACTGCGGCACACCGCGCCGTGGCCGAGAGGTCAGAGGATGACCTTCTGGAACGGACCTCTCCTTCCGTCATCTGGTCCCCGGGGACTGAACTGTCAGGCTTGGTGGCAAGCCCCTTTTCTTGCGGAGCCATCTCGAAGGCCCACAACTCAGATTCTTAAACGGGAAGTGGAGGATGCCGAGAGACCAAGAACAGCCCAGCTACAGGAGACGTCCACGGTGAGGTCAGCTTGTGTTAAAGAGCCCGGACGGAGGTCTCTACAGCTGCGCTCTCCTTCAGCTGGGTGTGGCTAGTCGCACCGTCAGCCCGGAGCTTGGGAGGAGGGGACAAGGGCATCAGGAGTTCAAAGCTAGCCTGGGCTACCTGGTGACACTGGGCGCGGTGGCACATGCGTTAGCAGCAAAGATTGGCAGAGGCAGCCTGCTCTACAGAGCACATTCCAGGTCTCATGAAACAAACAGACAAACGAAACAGAAGAAAGTAATTTATTACCACTCATTTGGCAATGGCGTGTGTGTGTGTGTGTGTGTGTGTGTGTGTGTGTGTGTGAGCAGGTGTCCTCGCACATGTGTAACCACCCGTTCATGTACCGGACAGAGGCTAGATGAGGGTGTAAGATGGGCTGCATTATCGCTCTCCAGGTTGTCCTCTTGAACAGGGCCTCTCCCTGAACCTGGATCTCAGCCAGCAACCAGCAAGCCCCAGGAGCCTCTTGTTTCCGCTCGAGCTGGAGTTACAGGTGTGTGTCCACACATGGCTTTTTATGTGGGTTAGGGTTCTAGGGAACTGACCTCAAGTCCCCATGATTGTCAAGTAAGGACTCTTAATCACTGAGCCATCTATCAGTGGCTCCCAGGCTACTCTCAAGGGCCTTTGCAATATCCTTATAGACTCCCAACATTCCTACATAGTTGAATTAAGTTGTCATTTTTCTCTTAGCTGTTAGCTTTCTTTCTAAACAAGGTATATGGGAAACAGAGGACCCAGGACTGTGCAATGAAGAACATTTTTTTCTTTTCTGGCAGCCCTCCGTAATAGAACTCTACCTTGTGCATGATAGGCAAGCACTTTCCACCACCTCACTGGGGAGTTCTAGGCAGGGGCTCTCCCACTGAGCCACACCCCAGCCCCTCACTGGGGGATTCTAGGCAGGTGTGCTCCCATTGAGTCACACCCAGCCCCTCACTGGGGGATTCTAGCAGGGGCTCTACCACTAAGACACACCCCAGCCCCTCACTGGGGGACTCTAGGCAGCTGCTCTACCACTGAGCCACACCCAGCCCCTCACTGGGGGATTCTAGGCAGGTGACCACTGAGCCACAGCCCAGCCCCTCACTGGGGGATTCTAGGCAGGGGCTCTCCCACTGAGCCACACCCAGCCCCTCACTGGGGGATTCTAGGCAGGGGCTCTACCACTGAGCCACACCCCAGCCCCTCACTGGGGGATTCTAGCAGGGGCTCTACCACTGAGCCACACCCCAGCCCCTCACTGGGGAACTCTAGGCAGCTGCTCTACCACTGAGCCACACCCAGCCCCTCACTGGGGGATTCTAGGCAGGTGACCACTGAGCCATACCCCGCCCCTCACTGGGAGATTCTAGGCAGGGGCTTTACCAGTGAGCCATACCCCAGCCCCTCACTGGGGGATTCTAGGCAGGAGCTCTACCAGTGAGCCACACCCTAGCCCCTCACTGGGGAATTCTAGGCAGGGGTTCTACCACTGAGCCACACCCCAGCCCCTCACTAGGAGATTCTAGGAAAAAGCTCCACCACTGAGCCACACCCCAGCCCCTCACTGGGGGATTCTAGCAGGGGCTCTACCACTGAGCCACACCCCAGCCCCTCACTGGGGAACTCTAGGCAGCTGCTCTACCACTGAGCCACACCCAGCCCCTCACTGGGGGATTCTAGGCAGGTGACCACTGAGCCATACCCAGGGCTTTACCAGTGAGCCATACCCCAGCCCCTCACTGGGGTATTCTAGGCAGGAGCTCTACCAGTGAGCCACACCCTAGCCCCTCACTGGGGGATTCTAGGCAGGGGCTCTACCACCGAGCCACACCCCAGCCCCTCACTGGGGAACTCTAGGCAGGGGCTCTACCACTGAGCACAAACCTAGCTCTTCTAGCATCTGAACAAAATGTCAGTTGTTTATACTGATGTCACCTTTGGTTCTGTGCTGGTTGGTGGCAGGGTCCGCTGTATCATAACAAGATCCCACCCTGCTGCACAGAAAGTGAAATTTTTCTTAAACTACTGGGACAAACTTTGTGAGTTGAAGACAGTACCCCAGGGATGTCAGGGACCCGGGAGGAGCCTCGCTGCTGCTCCATGCATCCACACATCTGCCACGGACTGCTAATGTCTAGATGATTCTACAAGGAAGACATGCCCCCCCCCCCCCCGTTTAGTTTAAATCGCTGTCATGTGGGTGTGTTTTGAAGCGGTTAAGCTGATACCCTCGTTAATCAAATGTGTATGAGGTAAGAGGGAGCTCGGTTCCTGGGTGTCCAGCCGGGGGTCACAGACCCTGTTGCTATTGGCTGGGCAGGACACGGAGGTGCTGAACCTCCATAATGACGTCAAGAGCAGATGTGCTGTTTTGGGGTGGGCCTAGGGCAAGCGGCCTTGTTCTTCTGCAGCTTAGGTAAAAGGGCAAAGCTGGAAATACTGGTGTCAGAATCACACACACACATGTGTGTGTGAATTTAAAGGATGAGTTTTTAAAGTTTGTGTATGCCATCTACCTTGGGGGTTTTGTTTTTGTTTGTTTTGTTGTGCTTTTCTTGTTTGTTTGTCTTTTATTTTTGTTTTGTTTTGTTTTGCTTTGCTTTGTTCTATTTTTCAAGACAGGGTTTCTATGTGTGGTCCTGGCTGTCCTGAAGCTCAGCTCCATACACTAGGCTGGCCCTGACCTTACAGAGACCCGCCTACCCTTGCCTCCCGAGTGCTGGGATTAAAGCCGTGGGCCACCACTACCCAGCTTTTTTTCCCCAGAGCTTAGGACTGAACCTAGAGCCCAGGCAGGCAAGTGCTGTACCACAGAGCTGAATCCTCAGCCCCTGTATCTGACCATCTTAACCTTGCAGGAAAACGTGATCATTTTAGGAAGACGTGTGAACACAGGAAAAAAGAGCTTCTGTTAACAGAGTCTTCTGTGGACCAGCAAGGTGTCTCAGTGTGGACGGTGCTCTCTGCCAAGCCTGGTGATCAGAGTTCTAGCTCTGGGACACACTAAATAAAACTGAGAGAGAGAGAGCGAGAGAGAGAGTGGCTCTTACTGGCACAGCAGACAGGCCCCAGACCCTCAGGTAACTAAGACAATGATATGCGCTTGTCACGTGAGCCTGGTGGGAGGGGAAACTGACTCTGCAGAGCGTCCTCTGACCTCACCTCTGCGTGTGTGCACCACACGGACGGGAGTGAACACAGCAGCAGCAATACTTAAAAAACAAGTGCACGTGGTCTTTACCCAGCACTCCGGAGGCAGAGGCAGGCGGATCTCCGTGGATTCAAGAGCAGCCTGGCCTACAGGGCGAGAGCAGCCTGGCCTACAGGGCGAGCTCCCCAGCAGCCAATGACACAGAGGGAGGTCCTTTCACAAAAAGAGGATAAAAAAGGCCAGGACGCGTAGGCAGAATAATGTCAAGTTTTACAACAGAAATTTAAAGACAGTTCCCGCTAAGCGTTCAGCTAATCTGATTTGGGGCTGTTTTGATGGTTTAGTTTATTTTTAACTCTGTGTGTGTGTGTGTGGGGGGTGTGCACAGGAATGCCAGTGGTCATGGAGGTCAGAGGCGTCAGGCAGTCTGGAGTTGAAGGGATGGAGGTCTGAGCGGCGCTGGAGCTGCACTCTGCAGCAGCCTATGAGCTCTGTCGATGCTCTCCAGCCCCCATGGGCGGCTTGTCTCTAACACAACGCTGCCATTCAAACCAGACACACTTTGTTGGGGGGGCTGTCCCATTCACCATAAGATGCTTAGCGGTGCCTCTGGCCTCTGCAGCTCAAGGACCGATAATATTGCCAGATGCCCCTGGCGAGGTGGGGAGCGGGCAAGATGAGTTATACTGTAAATAGCTACCGAAGAGCGCAATTGTGGCCGCTCCAATCAAGACAGCGTGTGCCCACTGGGCGGGGTATACCTAGCTCTCTGGCCGTCTTCCGTCACCCTCCTCATCCTCTGAGGGGCAGCCGCTGCAGTGGGCCGTCCCCACCGAGCCCCATTTGAGGACTTCTGGCCCCTGCTGTGAGTAGCAGAGGCTAGCTTCCCTGCTGCTCTCCCGTGGCCACCTCTCCTAACTCCAGAGCGCCAGAGATGGCTCAGGGGCCGAGGGCGCTTGTGTCTTACAGGGGACCTGAGTCAGTTCCCAGCACCCCAGCCCTCAGGAGGCAGAGGCAGGCTGATCTCTGAGAGTCTGAGGCCAGCCTACTCTACACGGCAAGCTTCAAGTCAGGCTGTGCTGTACAGTTATTTTAAAACCTGGGCAGGGACTAGAGAGATATCTCAGTGGCTTAGAGCCCTGGCTCCTTCCCAAAGGATTCGAATTCGATTCCCAGGACCCACAAAACAGCTAACAAGCTCTGTCCCCCCAGTTTGAGGGGATCTATGCCCTCTCTGGCCTCCATGGGCACTAAGCACACGAGTGCTACACAGATGCACAAAACACCCAAACACAGAAAATACAGTTTTTGAAAAGTTAAATTAACAAAGAGAAGCTGGGGGCTGGAGTGATGGCTCAGAGGTTAAGAACGCTCACTGTTCTTCCATAGGTCCTGAGTTCAATTCCTAGCAATCACATGGTGGCTCACAACCACCTATAGTAAGATCTCGTGTGCAGGCAGAATGTTGTATAAATAATAAATGAATCTTAAAAAAACAAACAAACAAACAAAAAAAACAAAACAAAGAGAAGCTGTGCTGGTCTGACAGTAGGCGAGGCCACTGACGCTTCTTCATCAGAAGACTTCTTGGGAGGCAAAAATCAGAGACATTGCTGTGTCTCTTTCAGCTACGGCGGCAGGCTGGGTGGGAAGCTCATGGACAGGCAAAGGAGCGTGCCCAGAGCATCAGGGGCTAAGCTGTCATGCACTCCGGGTGTTTTCTAGCTTGGGGTCCTCTCTGCCTCCAAGTAAACTGTAAGACGATCCGGGAGCGAAGCTGAACCTTCGCTCAGGGGTTGCGAAGGCTGGCCGCCCTTCTGAAGGACCTGGGTTCGTGCCCGTGTTCAGTGCTTTCTAATTGCCTGAAATTCCAGCTCCGGGGGATGCCGCACCCCATTCTCTCATCCGTGCACGCACACAGAGCACACACACATGCACATCACTAAATCCTAAAGGTGAAAAAGCACGGCTGCATCCAGAGCTCTGCTGACTCACTTAGCTACAAGGTATGGTGTGCACATCTGCAATCCCAGCCCAGGGGAGGCGAAGGCAGGAGCACCACCAAGGT
This sequence comes from Psammomys obesus, assembly GCF_907164565.1. Lineage (NCBI taxonomy): Eukaryota > Metazoa > Chordata > Mammalia > Rodentia > Muridae > Psammomys > Psammomys obesus. Next base: position 89,442 of record NW_026595992.1, read on the forward strand.
AGGCCTCGGCCGCGCAGCAGGTTGGAGGCCGGTCTGGACCACCGAAGACCTTAATCTCAAACAAAATACACCCCACCCAGGGAGGGAGGTGTAAGAAAAGGAAGCTGGGTCCGGTGGCTCACACCTGTCATTCCAGTACTTGGCTGAAGGAGGAGGGTCATGAGTTCAAGACCATCCTTGGCTACTTAGTGAGTTGGAAGTCAGTCTGGGATATGTGAGAATCTGTCTCAAAAAAAAAAAAAAAACCCAAACAAACAAACCAACAACAACAAAAACAGTGAGAGAAGATGGTTGGTTTTTCCTCCAGATTTCTGCTCACCCAGCCCGACTTTAAAATGCAGAGAAGGGGGAAGAGGGAGTGTTTTCCATTATCTTTTTACTGTTCTGTCTCTGAGGAGATCGACCATGGCAGTTTATGATCCAAATGCAAAGGTATCTTTGAAGTGACTCGGTGAGCCAGGTGAATTCAGATAGGAGGGGGCCGTGAAATAAATAATGCATAGATTTAAAACTTTCCCTCCGAGTCCAACTCTTCCAGGCTCCCCCTCCTGCCCGAAGTTTCTGGACTGCGTACACATCCCGTCCCACCCACCCCTGAGCTCTAAGGAAGGAATGCCAAGCAGCATCAGGAAGAGTCACCCTCTGGTCAGCGGAAAGTTTTCAGGACGGTGGCAATGCCATCTCTGGAACTTCCGACCTGTGGCTTCTGGCTGCCAGCCAGTTTTGGTAAGCAGAGATTGCCCTAGGGTGGGGACAGGGAAGAAATGTGGGCCGTTGGGCCCAGACAACACGCTCTACACCCTCACAGAGGTGAAGGGGACCTGGAGCCGGGCTCCCAGCTCGCTACGTAGCCAAGGATGGTTTTGAACTCACGACCCTCTCCTTCAGCCTCCAAGTCCTGGAATGGCAGGTGTGAGCCATCTTACCCAGCTCGCTCTGCTGGCGCATGCACAGAAGACACCAAAGCCTGAACAGGAAGTGCTGGGGTCTTCTAGCTCCCACTTCCTGGGAGCTGTGAGGTGTTTGAGGAAGCAACCAAGCTCTGGCAGGAATTCCATGTTTTCCAGGGCAAGCTGGCCAATCTATTGTGCAAGCCGGGACACTGCCGACAACCAGGGAGGTGGCTCATTCCTGTAACCCTGGCCTCAGGGAGGTGGAGGCAGGAGGATCTGAGGCCCACGGTCCTCCTCGATGCACCGAGTGCTCAGCTCAGCTACTAGAGACTCCGTCCTAAAGGCAAACAGGCCCAAAGCTGTCACTCAGGTGTGCGGCCCTTGCCACTTCGGCTGACGGCCTCAGAAAGTAGTGACTGCCATCAGGTGTTCTCTGCCCTCCTGCACCCCGCCCCCGCCAAGAGTAAATACAGAACAGCACGGTCCCAAGTACGGAGGGGCTAGAGAGATGGCTCGCTGCAGAAAGTATTTGCTGCGAAGTGTGAGCTTCAAATGCGTGGAAATATTGCTAAAAATTCCTTCCCTGGGAGAGATGTAAGCATGTACCCTTGCCCCTGGGGTCCCAGTAAGTGAAGGAAATGCGATTCCACCAAGGCTCACTCAGGGGAGCCGTCAGCGGATCAGGCTTATTACAGAGCCACTGGGGCTGTGGGCAAGAGTGTGGTGACCTCAAAGCGGGCACCCTGAGCTCGCTGCAGCAACACACGCCTGTGGTCCCAGCACTCGGAGCAGAGGCCGGTGGATCTCCGAGATCCAGGCCAGGGAGGCTCAGGACATCAAGGCTACACAGAAAAAGCCTGACTCACAAAATTTGTAGGGCTGGCAAAGGGCTCAACAGCGAAAGGCGCTCCCTAAGCCTCGAAACCTGAATTTGATCCCTGGAAACCCTGAAAGGAGGAGAGCTGAGGGCCGACTCTGAAAAGCTTCCCTCTGACCTCCACACCTGGCACTCAAGGCCCTCCCCGCCACAACACCAACAAATAAATACACGAAGAATGACCTAATTTTGTTTTCGCTGTAAATACACATGTGCAGAGAGTTTTCTGCAGTAAACCGTACCTTGTGGGTGGTGGGAATAGATCGTTTTAGTTCTGCTTTTTCAGCGCCTGGGGCTTTTCTACTGAACACATACACGGCTTCTGTAAAAATGAAAGATGATAGGGACTGGAGAGATGGCAGTTAGGAGCACTGTCTGCTCTTCCAGAGGTCCTGAGTTCAATTCCCAGCAGCCACATGGGGGCTCACAACCATCTATAGTGAGATCTGGTGCCCTCTTCTGTCGTTCAGGCACACATTCGAATAGAGTTCTCACATGTATAAATAAATAAACCTTAAAAGACAAAACAGAACAAAACAAAGATAGTGGCTTCTCGTCAGACACCGAGTGAGGGGCTCCACTGTGCTTAAGCAGAGCGTGAGCCCTGGGTTCAGCGCCCAGCATGGCATGGTGGCTTAGGCTTGTACTCTCAGGACTCAGAAGAGGAAGGCAGGAGGATCAGGTGTTCAAAGTCATCCTTGGCTACCCAGCCATTTCGAGTCCAGCCTGGGCTACATCAGACAGTGGAAAAAAAAAAAAAAAAAGAAATTCCCTAAGGTTGTCTGGCACAGGAGGGAGGGACTTCTTCGACTCTATCTCCAACCCACATTTTTTTTTCCCCAAAGGAGGGAAAATTTTTTGACTCGTCATACTGACTGACTTAAAATAAACACTTGCGAAAACTGTGGAAAATTTCAGACAGACTCATTTGCTGACAAACGCTTTCAGTGAACACTCCTGTGCCCATGTCCATCCTCCCTGGATCACTCCCGGGTGCCCTGGGCATCCTCCTCTTCCCATTTTATTTTGAAGCAAATGCCAAGCCTCATGCAAGTCATTTTGCTCACACTTCGGCACCCCTGTAGGACGGTAGGATTCTTAGGGACACACAGCTACGACAAGCTGTCATGCACCAAAAGCAACAAAGTCGCTAAATGCCATCAAACACCCAAACCACTGGGCTGTCCAAGCTATCTCAGGAATGCAATATGTGGACTTTTTTTCTCCTTTGGTCTTCGGGAAATAGTTTATTAAAGGTCTCTACAGAGCAATAGCTAGCCTCCAGATGCATCTGCAGGACCCTATTTAAAAATAGGGAACACAGCTGGGCGGTGGTGGCACTCGCCTTTAATCCCAGCACCCTGTGAGGCAGAGGCAGGAGAAGCTCTGTGAGTTGGAGGCCAGCCTGGTCTACGAAGTGAGTTCCAGGACAGCCAAGGGTACACAGAGAAATCCTGTCTTGAAAAACTAAAGGAAGAAAAAAAAAAGTATGCACATTAAACACGCACATGTAGCTTAAAACACTTTAGATTTGGTCTTTTCATTGTCTTCGTATTTGTCTTCGTATCTTGTTCTCTTTTACGTATTTTTAACTTATGGAGACACTGTCACCGTGGGTAGCTCAAGCTATCCTAGAACTCACTACGCAAAGCAAGCACCAACTCACAGCATCCTCCCTTCTCAGCCTCCGAGCGCTGGGATTACAGACACGAGCCTTAACCCCCAGCTCTGAGTTAAGTGTGTGTGTCTGTGTGTGCTTGCACACAGTGTGTGTGGGTGGGTGCAAAAGCACCTAGAGGCCAGAGGTCGCCCGAGGGCCGCCCTCGGGGCCACTCACCTTGCCTCAGAGCTAGTCTCTTCACGGCTCAGAGCCACCAGCTCACACAAGCTGGTTGGCCGGCAGGGAGCCCTGGAGTTCTGTCTTCATCTCCTCTGGGCTGAGACCAGAAGTGTGAGCCACCACACTAGAGCCTTTTACTGTGGCCTCTAGGGGTCAAACTCCGTGTTTTGTCTGTTTGACTTTTGACACAGGGTTTCTCTGTGTAGCTCTGGCTGTCCTGGACTCATTATGTAGACCAGGCTGGCCTCAACTTCACAGAGATCCACCTGCCTCTGCCTCCCGGGTGCTGGGATTAAAGGCGTGAGCCACCATTGCCCAGTATTTTAAAATTTTATTTTATGTGTGAGTGTTCATTTGCTATATGGTGCTCCTTTGCATGTGTGGATGTGTGCCATGACCCAGAGGAAGCCAGAAAAAGAATACCAGACCTCCTGGAACTGGAGTTACAGTTTGCTTTGGAGTCAGGGTGCTGGGAATTGAACCCTGGCCCTCTGAAAGAGCAGCCAGTGCTCTCAACCACCTGAGCCATCTCGCCATGCCCCTCCCCCATTAATTTTTAAAATGGTTACGGCCCTTTTCTTCTCAGACTTCAAGAGTCACAGTTAAGTATTTGGTATATTTCCTTCAGAGCCTGTCCTTTGTCAAGATTTACAAATAAAGCTTTCTAGCCTGTTTCTTTCTGCATGCCTACAGGTTGCTTCATTCCCTTCACCACTGTTGGGAGCGGTGTTCAGAATATTTATGTCTTCTGCAGTCTATCTAGCAGCTTCCATTGCTCAGTCAGCGCCCCCCTGATGAGCTTGGGGGCTCTTTTCCTCGTTACTTCAAACGATGCTGCAATCAGCGCCCTCATGCATAGTACGTCATAGAATCGTTTCCGTAGGACAAACTCATTGAGATGGGGAGAGCTACAGCCTGACTTACCCCTCCCAGCTGGTTATTTGTTTTGAAGCAGTGTCTTGTGTAGCCCAGGCTAGCCTGAAGCTAGGTCTGTAGCAGCTGATGACAGCAGATTCTGATCCTCCTGCCTCTACCTCCTGAGGGCTGGGATCATAAAGACCCTGCAAGAACCAGCCGCTCCCTTCCAAACTGCTTTCTAACAGCCCTAAGTGCCAGACGCTAGGGTCTCTCTGGGCTCCTTATTATGATGAGTTATTTGATATTTGAGTTCTGTCCTAGGGCCAGAATGTTCTGATTTTATGTTGTAGCGTTCAGGAAGGCAGGTCACCCTGTTATTCTGCCTCAGAATGTTCTGGTTTCCCCATTATTCTGGAAGAACTTTCAAATTTTATCAAGTTTCCCAAGTAATTCCCTTGGGGCTATGGTAAATTCATTTGAAAACTGCCGGGGTTTTTTATTTTGTTTTTTTTCCGTACAGTTTCTCTGTGTAGCCGTGGCTGTCCTGGACCTGCTTTGTAGACCAGGCTGGCCTTGAACTCACAATGATCTGCCTCCCTGAGTGCTGGGGTCACAGGCGTGCGCCACCAGGCCTGGCTCAAAACTGCCATGTTTTTTATTAAGCTGTTTACAGACAAGTTAAATCTTACCTTTTAACTTAAAAAATATTTTCTCTCTGTGCGTGCGTGTGCATTCATAACACAGTATTCTTGTCAAGCTCAGAGAACGACTCTGTAGAGTCTGTTTTCTCCGTCTGCCTTTTTGTGGGTTCTGGGAATCGAACTTAGCGCATTAGACTTGGCAGCAAGCACCTTTACCCCTGAGCCATCACAGCGGGTCTGTTTGCTTCATTTATTGGATTGAAGTTTCACATTTACTTACTTTATTTGTAAATGTATGTTTGCCTGCTTTGTCCCGTGCACACAAGGTCAAAAGAGGATGTCCCGTGCCTGGAGGTGGAGTGACAGGTGCTTGGAAACCGGTGAACCATGACGGTGCTAGGAGCCGAACCCCGACTCGTCAAGCAAGCGCTGTCTGCCGAGTCGGCTCTCCAGCCTGGCTCTGTTTGAGCGGGGCTTTGCTCTCTAGATTTCCTTTTTAAAATGACTTTGTAGGCTGTTGGTTTTATTATTGATCTGATATGGCTCTAAATGTTTGTTATTAAAGTTGTTCCCAGACATATAATTATTTATGTATTTTTTTGACACAGGTCTCAAACTCACCACGTGCTCACCCAGGGCTCTGACTTCATCAGGTGCCTTCTACCACCTGAACTACAGTCCCATATCATGAGTTGTTTGTTTTTGAGGCAGGGTGTCTCTGTGTAGCCCGGGCTGTCCTGGACCAGGTTGGCCTCGAACTCTGGCTCCCAAGGGCTGGGGTTACAGATGTGTGTCACCACCACGTGGCCCATATTATTCCATTTTTGATGCTGTTATTAATGCACTGTTTACTTTCACTTGGGCTTTTTCTTTACTCCTCTGTGCCCGTATGAGCATACCATAATGCATGTGCGGACTCGTGTAGACCTGGGGGGTAGTTCTGTCCTGGGGATGGGAATCAGGCGCTCAGTCTTGGCAGCAAGGACCTCTACCTGCTGAGCCATCTCTCCAGCCTTCCCCGTTTCTTCTCAGCGGGGTCTCACATAGCCTGGGCTGGCTCTGAACCGATAACCCTGCCTTGACCTCCTCGGGCTGATTACAGGAGCGCAGCCCCCTAGCGAGCTTCTGTTCATTTTTCTAACAGGGCATAAACATGTCTACTGCTTGGTGCAGGGGCAGATTGCTGCCTTCGTTTTTGGAGATGGGATCTCAGTGGCTAGCTCGGGCTGGCCATGAGCTTTGGAGCTTCCTCCCTCTGCCTCCCAAAGCTGGCATCGCAGGGCTGTGCCCACCGTTCACCAACTCAGCCCTCTCTCAGGCTGTGATTCCTTTCTTTACTCTTTCTTCCCTCTGTGTAGCCCTGGCTGTCCTGAACCTCACTCTAAACCACAAGGCCAGGGTTAAAGGCCTGTGCCCCTCCACCACTGTTAATTTATTTCTAACTGTTGTTTTCTTTTTATTTTTGTTTTTCAAGACAGTGTTTCTCTGTGTAGCCCCGGCTGGCCTTGAGCTCACAGAGATCCCCCTGCCTCTGCCTCCCTGAGTGCCAGGATCACAGGTGTGCGCCACTGCGCCCGACTAATTGGTGTTTTCAATCTAAAAACCTGTACAGCACTGTCATTTTGTAAAATAATGTATATAATGCCTCACCATTATTTGTTTATTATTGGTGGCACAAGTGATTGAACCTTCAGGCTTGCACAAACTTAGGCGGCCCCTCCCTGGGAGCCCTGGGCCTCCGGGCCTGTCCTGGGAGAGTCTCCCGGCCTTCCCGCCCGCTTGGACGACCAGCAGCCCTGTTTCCTCTGTCTACCGCGGCCACGCGTGTCTACCGCAGACCTCCGGGTCTGAACACCCCGCAGGGCCAGCGTACTGCTCAGGAGAGGTCGGAGCTGGGCCGGCTCAGCTGCCCCGCGAGGGCCGAGCAGTGCAGAGCAGCCTTCACGCCTGCACCCCGGGCGGAGACAGGCGGGCAGGCCCCGAGCTCCGCACTCGTGTGCACACACACGGCTGCGCGCACACACACACACACACACACACACACACACACACACACACACACACAGACACGTAAGCGGTGGACAGCATGACGCGATTCCCACTTACCTGAGACTGCTCTCTGCGACAGGCCGTGGGGGCTCCCACCCACCCAGGGCATTGTGGGAAAAGGAGCAAGTGTAAGACAGAGCACACCCGGGGGAAGAGAGGAAGCCAGCTCTAGGATCATGAGTCTTTTAATATATTGTTCTGAAAAGAAAGGAATTTAAAAAAAGTTCCTGACAGCTCTTCTTTAAATTATTTCCATAAATACCCCGCTCCCCGCCGCCCGCTCGCTCCCCTCTCCCGGCACCCACCCGTCCCTGGCTAGACCCTCACCCCAGAACTAAAGGACACGCTGTTTTACAGCAGACCACACTGCTCCCGGATTCGGTCGCTGCCGGGCCGCTCAGCAGGGCCCAGGCGTGCCCTCCGGGCCGAAATAAATACCAAAATAAAAACCCTGCCCCGCTCCCCTGGCTCAGTGAGCGCTGCCTTCCTTCCCCGCGGCTCCCGCCGACCGCGCGCCCCACCCGGCTCCGCCAAACCCGTCCCTCCACCCCGGCCCTCGCTGCGGGGCCCGCGCGCTCGAGTGGACCCTCCGCCGCCGCGGGCCTCGCGCGGACCCTCTCCAGCCCCTGCTCCTCGGCCGCCCGGGCCGCCCCGTCCGGGTGCCCCCGCCGCGTCCTCAGATGGCCGTGTCCCACAGCACCGTGTGCTGCCGGCGGCAGGGCGGGGTGCCGGACTTGCGGGGCTCGGGGCCCCGCCGCCAGCTGGGCAGGATGGGCATGCTCTCTTGCTTGCAGAGCCCGCGGTCGGGCCGGTGGCGCGCCTTGATCTCCTTGCACACGCAGCGTTTCCGCTCGATCACCTCCAAGAGCTTGCCGTCGCGCTCCCGGGCCGGCTGGGGCGGGAGGGGTAGAGGCAGCGCGGGGTGGGTCTGCGCCGGGAACCCCAGAGAGAGAGAAACGCGGGACACCGAGGGTCAGGGCCTGGGGCCAAACCCACCAGCCCCCGCCAGGCCCTGCGTCCGGGCGAGGGGGCAGGTTTCCAGCCTGGGCACCCTTTCCCCACGATGAGTCGGGGCTTTGCCTGGCCCTGAGGAAGGAGCCCTTCGAAAACCCGTCCTCCAACAAAACAAAAGGACAGGAATGCGGGCCGCAGGCCTACGGGGAGGAGCTGGGAGAGAGACTGTTGGGCAGGGGTGAAGAACGTAAACAAAACGCATAGTAAACCTGTGAAACTATCAGAGAACACATTCAACTTAAAAAAGATCTTCTGGTGCTAGGAATGTTAATAGGGTGCCTGCCCAAACGCCCAGCACCTCCCAGCCCAGGCCTTGAAGCCCCTTCGTAAATCCCAGCATTCTGGGAGTCAGAAGTAGATCAGAAGCCTGATCTACAGCTTGGGAGGCAGAGGCAAGGGGGTCTCTGAGCTCTAGGCCAGCCTGGTCTACAGACGGCGTTCTACAGCAGGGTTTGTTCCGAAACCCCCTTCCAAAACTCGAAAAGAAACACCAGAACGGAGCAACCAATCGAAGCAACAAAAGAGAGACTAAACTAGAACCTAGTCTTTCCAGACCAGGCACGTGGGTTTTCAAATCTGTCCCGGCAGGGGCTCTTTTTCCAAACTGCTAAAGCTGCCCTGGAGACAAGCCACTCTCCAGACTTGCCAGGACCCTGCTTCTGTAAGCTCAGAGCCAAGCCAGAGACCCTCGCTGTCCTGCTGGCCTTCCATCCCTGTTGCCCAAAGGCCGTGCAGGCAGCAATGGTTAGTCCCCAGCCTGACTTTCTCTCTTTCCTTTATTTTTCTGTTCATCTTCCTTCCCTATTTATTTACTAAGACTTTTAGAAAAGCATTCGAGTGTGGGCGATGGCACATGCACAGCTCAGGGAGGTCGGAAGACGGCTTTAGAGGGTCCCTCCTCCCCTCCCACTACGTGGGTTCTGAAGATCAAACTCTGGCTGCCCGGCTTGGGGCAAGCGCCTTTACCCACTCAGCCACTTCATGGTCCGCTTGCCTTTTAAGACTTCCCATTTATTTGTGCACGTGTCTAAGTGAGTATGTGTGTGCGTGCGTGTGGACTTGGAGGCCAAAAGAGGACGTCTGAATCCCTGGAGCTGGAGTTACAGGCAGTTGTGAACTGCCCAGCGTGGGTGCTGGGAATTGAACCTGGTTCTCTGCACAGAACAAGCTCTAAACTGTTCAGCGAGCTCTCCAGCACCCTTTCTTTTCTTGAGATAGGCTGGCCTGGAACTCAGTATTTAGTGCAGGGAGGAGGACCTTGAACTTCCAATCCTCCTGCCTCCACCTCCCAAGTAGGCATTACAGGTGTGTGCCCTGACCCCTATTAATTAATTTTTTTTTTTTTTTTTTTTTTTTGAGACAGGGTTTTTCTGGGTAGCCTTGGCTTTGTAGACCAGGCTGGCCTTGGACTCTCAGAGATCTGCCTGCCTCTGCCTCTGCTGGGATCACAGTCGTGTGCCTCCAAGCTGGCCTCCAACTCTGCATGTCTGGATGAATTCTTTTTCACCCCTACCTCCCCGGATCACTGAGTTCCAGGGGCCGAGCCAGCCTGTCTGTCTCTTCTTTCCATGCCCAAGCCTTCTTTTCTACCCGCTCCTTCAAAGAGAAAACAAACACTGGATCTCACCTGGCTCAGGGCGTCCCTGGGCTGGCTGCAAGGCCGAGGGGTATGGAGCGCAGCCTGACGGACTCCAGAGGTGGAGGCAGAGCGGCCCAGGCGGTACCCGCCTGTGAAATCTAGGCCCAAAAACCAGAGATGAAAAGAAAGACCACAGCTGTCCTCCCTCACCTCCTTAAGGAGGTTGAAGGCTAACCAGTCTCCTGCTTCATCAAAAGAAGGGAGATGGAGGTACAGTGTTCTAAGCTGGGGTGTGGCTCAGTGGTAGAGCCCCTGCCTAGAATCCCCCAGTGAGGGGCTGGGGTGTGGCTCAGTGGTAGAGCCTCTGCCTAGAATCCCCCAGTGAGGGGCTGGGGTGTGGCTCAGTGGTAGAGCCCCTGCCTAGAATCCCCCAGTGAGGGGCTGGGGTGTGGCTCAGTGGTCACCTGCCTAGAATCCCCCAGTGAGGGGCTGGGGTGTGGCTCAGTGGTAGAGCACCTTGCTTTACATGTGGGAACTTCTGGGTTCCACTCAAAGTGCAAGAAATATTTTTCAAAGGTAGACATGGAGTTGGCAGTAGTCAGGCAGGGTAGTCCAGGGTGGACCCTGTCCAATTCCTGACCCACCCATCTCTGTGTATGGAATATGAGGGCAAGGTGTCACCTCCATTCCGGTGGCAGGCCGGGAAAGTCTGGCAAGGGACCGGCAGCGCTGTGCGGCTCCCTCCTCGATCATGGTGGATCCTGGCCAGCAGACCCTCTGCCCCCTGGCTTCTCACAGGAATCCCTGATGCCACAGGGACCCTGTCCTCATGCTCTGCTTTGCCTGGACCTTCCGTACTGCCATTCCAGGCCCGGGCACCATCCTCTTCTGCTGGGATAACAAAAAGAGCTGAGTGTCTGCAGGCGGGAGGCGCCTTTCTACCCAGCAAACGCATACAATGCAGCACGGAGGCCCTTCCTGAAAATCACAACAGGGATGGGAACGGCTCTGCCTCTCGTGCCCCCAGACACACACACACACACACACACACACACACCAGGAGCAGCCCTGCCACCTTCTCTCTGCCCATCGTTCCCATCCCTGGGGCTCGGAGCCTGCTCAGTCCAGAAGACCCTTCAGAGGCTTTCTCCACCCTGGCTCTCCAGGTGCAGATAGGGTTAGAATGAGCACCCTGGAAACAGGGGGCGGGGGGGGGGGTGCTGCCTCTCAGTAGGGAGAGAATCCCAAATCCTGAACCCAGAAAGGGGTGGGGGCCTGTGGAGTGTATGGAGTGGGGGAAGGGCAGTATGTGAACTAAGCCCATCTCTGAGAGCAGGCCTGGCAGAGCATTGTGTTGCCTGGCAACGGCAGGGGCCTCCCTCTCCTCTCCTGTCTGGATGGGTTGCCATGGTAATGGCTGGGAGGCAGCTGTGTTTAGCTCCTAGTGTGCACACACTCACAAACACACACCCTTGCAGCCCAAGGAAGGGAGGGGCAGAGGGTGGAGCAGGATGAGGCCGGATTCTACCCCAGGCCCTATCCCAGACCGTCCTACCTTTTCCAGGACCCATTCAGAGACATCTCCCTCCCTCCCTCCCTCCCTCCATTCTGCTCCCCATCCCCACCTTTCTGATCCCTCAAAAACTTCTCGGGTCAGGACAATAGGTCTGCAGGTTCTACACGGCCCTTCAACATTTAGCCCCGGCCGTCAGCGATACCCCCAGTCCCAGCTCCTCACTCACTGTCCGGTTCCTTTGCTTTCCTCCCTCCATACAGGACTTTTCTCTGCAGGGCCCAGCCTGCCCCAAAGGCGGCGCCCATCTCTTCTTCCTCTTCCGGCGTCCCCGAGCTGGCGATGACCTGGGCGCAGGAGATGCTGGCAAAGGCGCCCCCGTCAGTCCCTTGCTCTTGCAGCTGGATCTTGACCATGGGGGACGGCGCCCCCACTCCGCAGCCCTTGTGGAGCACCCCCCCAGCCTTGAGACTGTCATAGGCGGGGGGTCTCCTGAGCCCAGCTGCCGTGGCTGGGTAGGTCCAGAGGGGGGCCAGGGGGCCTGCGGCGGGATCCGGAAGGCCGTGCGGGGAGGCCAGGCAGCTGCGGTGGTGGAGGACGCCGGCGGCCGAACCCACGGCCGCCCCGTGGGGGCTGGCCTTCCCCGGGACAGGGGGCCTCGAACTGGCGCACAGCATCCCGTGAAGAACCGAGATCTCCTCCGTCTTCGGCTCCCCGACCCCCAGGGGCGGCCCGGCCGGCAGGACCGAGTGCGTGGTCACCTTGACCGCAGAATACACCATCGTGTACGACACGGCCTTGTCCTTGGGCGGGCCGGGGAGCAAGGCAGCTGAGGCGGGGTGGGCTGCCGGCACCCCCGCGGCCTTGGGGCAGATCATGCTGTGAGAGTTGGGGAGCTCCCGCTCCCCGCGGGGCTGGCCGGAGCCCGGGGGTGGCAGCGGCGTGGAGTGGCTCCGGGCCCGGCCCGACGGGCCGAGCAGCAGCAGGTTGGCAGCCGGAGGCGGCAGGGGAGGCGTCTCCCGCTCTCGTGCAGGCACTTGGGGAGCTGGGGTGGGGGCGGCCGGCTCCTTGGGGTGGCAGAGGACCGGCAGCCTGGAGCCCCCCTCGCCGGGGGCGCGCGAAGCGGACTTGGCCGGAGGGAAGGCCAGGAGAGGAGGCCGGTGCTGGAGGAGGTTGGGGAAGGGCGGGGGGATGTCGCACGGGGTGGCCTTGGTGGGCATCCCGTCCCTCCGGCCGGGGAGGGCCGAAGCGGGGCGGCGGTGGGGGAGGGCGTGCAGCTGCTGTGGCGGGGCCACCAGCGGGGGCGGCCCGCCGGCCCGGCCCTCCCCGGCCTCTTCGGGCAAGGGGTACTTCATCTCCTCGTAGATGGCCTCGCTGTCCTCAGAGTCCGAATCGGCACCGGCTGGAGGCGTTGGGCCTCCACCGCCAAGAGGGGGGCCCGCCAGGCCGCCTCCACCCCGGCCTCCGCCGCGAAAGACATCCCCCACCATCTCGATGTACACCGGCTCCTCTTCCTGGGCGCCCGCATCCGGGTCCCCTGCGATTCGAGAAGCCCGGCTGAGGCGCTGCGGCGGCAGGTTCCCCCGAGGAGACGGCGCTGGGCCGCAGGACTCATCGAAAGACACCGACAGCTGGGTGTTGGGGCTGCGCCGGGGTTTTTGTGGTGGGACCTTCCGGCTAGACTCTCGGCACTCAGGGGTTGGCTTCTGGGCGCCTAAGTAGCGTGGGAAGGGAAAAATGGAGCTTATTCAATGCAGTGCATCTACCATGCCAAGCAGGTGCCCTACCACTGAGCCACACTCCAGCCCCTCACTGGGGGACTCTAGGCAGGTGACCACTGAGCCACACCCCAGCCCCTCACTGGGGGATTCTAGGCAGGGGCTCTACCACTGAGCCACACCCCAGCCCCTCACTGG
>NW_026595993.1:0-1313 GCF_907164565.1 Psammomys obesus
CCTTCAAGGCATAATAATGAGCTTAAGGGTACTGTAATGGCATGCATACCTTGGTGCAACCCACAGCTCTCCAATTGAAGTTAATACCACTCAGAAAGAGAGCAGCCATGACTAGCACTGTGAACTTAGCCTACTGAAGTCATAGAACTTGGAGAAGAAACTACAGCCATTACTTTAATGAAGCAGAATAAACCCTAACTACATTCTAAATATTTGTCATAAATCCACAGATAAGCATATTCTTCACACCTCAAGGAAACATTTCTTTGCCACAGAGAACACTGCAGAAAACCACAACCAATGAAAAATCACAATTGTGGAGCCTAATCCCAAAATATAATCTCCAAAAGAGTTCTTTTTTTTTTAATTTTATTTTTTTCTTATCAGTTACATTTTATTAACTCTGTATCCCAGCCGTGTCCCGATCCCTCATTCCCTCCCAGTCCCTCCCTCCCTTCCTCATCTCCACCGTGCCCCTTGCCAAGTCCACTGATAGGGGGAATCTCCTCCCCATTCATCCGATCCTGTTTTATCAGGTATCTTCAGGACTGGCTGCAAAGCTCTCCTCTGTGGCCTAACAGGACTGCTCCTCCCTTGGGGGGTGGGGAGGCCAAAGAGCCAGTCATTGAGTTCCTGTTAGAATTAGTTCTTGTTCCCCTCATTATGGGAAACCAATTGGTTACTGAGTTACCACAGGCTACATCTGAGCAGAGGTTCTAGGTTACATTAATACATGGTCCTTGGTTGCATGTCAGTCTCAAAAAAGACCCTGTGTCCAGATATGTTTGGTCCTTGTGGAGCTCCTATCCTTTCCTCATCAGACTAACTCCCCTTCTTTCTTATGATTCCCTGTACTCTGCCAAAGGTTTGGTCATGAGTCTTTGCTTTGAAAACACTCCTAGTTAGAGTTTTTCAAATGCGCTCAGTAGACTCCTGTCAATGTTTAATGTGCATCCCATCTGTCTTTCAAAACGAGGATTGATAATCTTACCCCATGTCCGCTCTCTTGATTATCTTTTTTAGGTGTATAGATTTCATTATGTTTATCATATCTTATAGGTCTATATAAGTGAGTATATACCGTGTTTGTGAGGCTCAGGGATGATTGCTAAAGATGAAGTGGAAAGATTTCAAGAGCCAGAGGGTCAGGGAATTTTTTGAAAGTTCGTTGAAATTGTGTCTATTTCTCATATCAGAAGCTACACCAATAATGTCTCATAAGCATGACCTTATAAACATCAAGAGACCTGGTAATGTGGATTGGGGAAAGGCCAAGATATTCCAACCCTACACAAAAAAATACAGGCAACTAA
>NW_026595994.1:0-17869 GCF_907164565.1 Psammomys obesus
CTTAGCATCTTCTTTTGATTGAAAAATAAAAAATAAATCTTACATGCACATTAAGACTACAGAGAGGCAGTTTTTCATTTTATTCTAAACAGAGAAACTATTCCAAAAGTCAAATAAATTTTGGTGGCCAAAATTTCATTCAGAACACCAAATATAAAAACTAACTTGATTTTATCTCATGCCAACAATAAAAAAATGTTTTTAGAAGCCAGGCAACGGTGGTATTCGCCTTTAATCCCAGTACTCAGGTTCGGGGCAGGCAGAGCTCTTAAGTTTGAGGCTAGTCTGGTTTACAGGATGGTCTAGGGCAGCCAGAGCTACACAGAAAAACCCTGTCTTCAAAAAAGAAAAACAAAAACAAGAAATGATGTCAGTATGTGAAACAAAATTTTAAAAGATTTTCGTTGTTTTGTTTTGTTTTTTAAGGGTTGAGGAGAAGGCTTAGTAAGAAAGGTGCCTCATCCTGCTTCGCAAGGACGAGGATTTAGGTTGAGATCTTTATCCACATAAAATATGGTGCAATGCTGCACACTGCTTTCCAAGTCCAGCCTTGGGGTGATAGGAGACAGGTCCTAGGAGGCAGCCAGTCTAGTCAAAGTAGCAAGCTCCAGCTGAGAAGCTAAGATAGAGAGCAACTCGAAGACACTGGACAGAGACCTCTAGCCTCCACACAAAGTATAGAAAACCTCAGACCTATGTCCTTCAACGTGTATTAACCCAATTACTCACTGCAATGCCAAAAGGTAGGTACTAACCACAGTTATCGCTGAATAAAATGAGGCAGCACAAGTCATTAACCTGTCCAGAGTCATTCAGTCAGTAAACGGAAGCAGGCAGATCTTGACTGAAGCTGTCAAATGTTCAAATCAACTACAACATTCATTTAGTTAACAACTTTTCTAAGAGCTTATTAGGTACCAGGCACAGCTAGGGAAAAAATTATGAATAAATCTAATAATATCTCTACCTTGTAGTTACAGAGAGCCAACAAGGCTAATGGAAATAATTAACAAGTGAAAAGCGTTACCTGATAATAAATATGAAGAAGAAAAGGAACAAAATTTAAAAAATTAATTTAATTTAAAAGCAAACAAAAAGGTCAAAGCGCAGGAAGAGAGAGACTTTCTTCTGTTTTAGGGACCAGAAGAAGTTCCCTAAGTAAAGAAGAGCAACGGAAGCCAAGAATAACTGCCATGGCCCAGAAGGGTGTCCAGTATCATTGTCTGGGTAGCATCCTGAACCCAAAGAGTGAAGAGTCATGGGGAGAGACACTAATCCAACAATCTAGGGAAGGTAACATTCGTACTTAAAACTTGAACTTGTGCATGGTTTACAGGTAGATGAAACACTAAAAGAAGCTGCAACCTATCTCTAAAAAGACTTGAACAATCACTTTTCTCACTCTCAAGTTGTGTTCAAATGAAATTAAAATTTTAAATATCCATTAATATCCACATTGGTGTTTTAGTTGGTGCTGTTATTACAAGAAAGAAAGGAAGTCTAAAGTAGGCCTTCTTTTGTTTTTCTAATATTCTGTTCAACTTGACCCTGTGATTTATTTTGTTTTTTGTGTGAGACGGGATCTAACTATGCAGGCCGTAACTGGTCTGGACCTCACAGATCAGGTTGGCTTCAAATTAGCAGAAGGCCCCTTGCCTCTGCTACCTGGTGCCAGAACTAAAGGTGTGTGCCACCAAGCCCAGTTTATTCTATGATTTACAATTCCTTACATTCTAACGAAGCACAAAGAATCAGACCAGCATTCAGAATCTGTCCACTTGTTGGTAACTGGTACCCAAGCTCTCCGGTTGGTTGATTTTTTCTCATGCTTTATCTCTGGGATGTCCTGCTGCAAGAATACACCACAGGAAATACTTACACAGTACCTGCAGACTCAGTCTCACCAAACACCTTTCATTTAAGAAATAATTTATCAGTACCCAAGCTGGAAAGTGTCTTCAAACTATGAATGAAAAGCTTGCCCAAAGTTATACAACCAGCAGAAACAAAATCCAAACCCATATCTAAATGCTTTGATCTTTCAACTCCAAAGCCATTACAGACTGATAAATATAGGAAAATGTGCTCATTAGAACTTATTAACAGTGACTGGTTGTTGAGAACAATTTTTGCTTTTGTTTTTCCTATTCACAATCTTAGGTTTTCATTGCAGTTAAGGAAATGGAGTTGCATACTTAAGCACGTTAACTTGGAAAGTTTGTATTTTTCTACTGAGACAGCATAGAAATTAATGTTGAAAGTGATTCCCACGTCTTAAAAAGAACAAATATGCATCATTTACCATAAAGAGGAATAAAGGCTTCATGACAAGATTGGTACATACTGACCTCAAAGGACCTTCAAGACACAAACAAGAAAACAGTAGTTAAAGGAAAATGGCAAATACCTAGGCTAAGCAGCGAAGGACTGCATTCCTGGACGGAGAGCTTCAGGCGAGCTTCCTAGTGTGCAGCACAGGTAGCACCAGGAGGGCAGGAAGGGTGCTCTAGCAGCATTTCCCTGGGGAGAGCCCTTTCAGTGTAGGAGAGCAGAGTGCTAGGTTCGGGAAGCCCACCGAAGGAGACATAACATCAAGTGCACTCCGTAGGAAAAAGAATATGGTGTCTTACTGTACTGACGTTCTTGGCGACTAGAGGAGCCAGACAACGTAAAGACTTGTTACACAGTCCTTAAGAGTTACAAATCCTCTCTAGGATGTGTCTCTTTTTATCCACATCCTCTTCTTTCTGAGAAGGAAAAAGGGGTGAGGAAGACAGTGCCTCGGGAGAGAAGCCTGCGCCTGGAGGAGCAAAGGACGGAGCACCGCGGGGTCGGCCCCGGGCGCCCTTGCCACGTTCTGCAAACGCTGGTGGAGCGGACACTGGACCGCCCCAGGCCACCATGCCCCGTCCCGGCCGCTTCCTCGATCCTCGCGGGGGCCCCCTCCACACCGAGCCCTCGCCCCGGCCGCGGCGCACGCCCCCTCGGTCTGACGCTCCCCTTCCGGTCGCCCCTCCCCCACGGCCCCCGCAGCGCACTCCCGGTCCCCTGTCCCGTCGCTCTCCGCGGGATCCCGTGCTGCCCCCGCTGCGGCAGGCCAGCTGGGAACCGCTCGCACCGACGGGCGCGGCGCAGGCGCGCTGCTGGACCGGCGGAGGCGACCCCGGCCCCGCGCTCCTCTCCTGCTTAGGCAGCACCTCCGCAGCCCCGCACCGAGTCGCGGGGTGGCCGCGGGAAGCCAGGCCCGGTAATCCTGCTGCGGCGGGTGCCGGGGTAACCGGGTTTACGACCGCCCAGGGTCTGCGGAGGCCGTTGCCGCGTGCTCGCAGCCCATGTGCAGCGCACACAGTGACCTGTAGAAAATTGCTTTCCCGTGTCGCGGTGAGAGAGAGAGACAGAAAGAAAGAAAACAGGTACACACATTTATTCTTGTACGCAAAAAAGCGATCCGTCACATGTTTCTCTGGACCCCCACTGAAAAGGTAGATGTAGCTTAATTTCAGAGTTTCGACAGAGCTCCTTCCCTTCTGCAGCACCAGCAGGTCCTGTTCTGAAATTCCACGGGAGGGGGAGGGGCAATGACGCTTACGAGGGATTTTTTTAAAAATTCTGTCTACACAGTAGTTATTTCCATGAAGGTATGACAGAACTTTATTTTTAAGACAGAAAAGTAACTGCAAACTCTATAAGGAATGAGCCATTGTATTTCAATTTCAGTTTTGCTCCTTTTCTTTCATAATCAAAGATTACTTTTTTCTGTATTTTCTCAAGCAAACATGTAAACTGACTGTCCGAGTTTACTTTCTGTTGCTGTGACAAACATTATGCCCAAAAGCAACTCGGGGAGGAAAGGGTTTATTTTACCTAATGACTTTCAGTCTGCCATGAGGGGAAGTCAGGACAGAAATCTGGAGGCAGGAACCGAAGCAGAGATGACTGAGAAAGGAAAAAAAAAAAAAAAAAGTCTTTTTCTGTAAAAGAAACAGAATAAAGAAATAAAATGTAGACAAACTGTGGAGTCCTTATTATGAACAACTTTTCCCAGGGTTTATCTTTTCTCTATTTCAGAATGTTTTTATTTCAACTTTATCCCATTGTCTACACTCACTCAACCCATTTATTCATTCTTATAGAGATTATTTTTCTTATCTAAGGTGATCTGGGCTCTCGAGACAGCACCTAAGATGGCCCATCTGGACCCCCACACTTGGGAAACTGTACCTTTTCACTCCTTCTCTAAGCTTTGTTAAAGTTGATTTTTTTAAAAATCCAGTCATTACTGATACCCTAAGAGGCCCATAGGATTGCAGGAAAATGACCCTTTTAGGGTCATGGATAAAAGGACATGATTTCTGCTCTGCGTTCACTTTGTCTCTAGCAGAAAATTCCTTGGAAAATGCACATCTCGCCTCTCTCTGTGTGGCTGTAGGTTGTGTTGATTATTTTTTAAATATATATTTATTTATTTATTATGTATACAGTGTTCTGCATGCATGAACACCTGTATGCCAGAAAAGGACACCAGATCTCATTATAGATGGTTGTGACCATCACGTGATTGCTGGGAAGAGCAGCCGGTGCTCTCAATCTCTGAGCCATCTCTCCAGCCTGGTTGTGTTGATTATTTCAAAGCATTCCATCCATTATGGTGAAAGATGAAATAACAAAAGGTCGTGGCCCAAACCCACATGAATGGAAGATGTTGGAAGTAGAGCTGGTTTGCCAGGACTTCATTCATTCAAACATGCACACGTATTCACATTTAACCAACAGTTCCCAAAATTCATTGCAACCCAACACTTAGTCATCGTGTGCATTCTGAATGCCACTTACTGTACCACCTCTTTTGTACCACTCTGAGTTTTTAACTGGACCAGGCCAGCCATTTGGCCAGCAAGCACCCTGGGTCTTGCTGCACAGGGCACATGGTGAACCAGCCCTGTAGCTTTTGAATTAAAAAAAAAAAAAAAAACAAACTTGTTATGTGCTGTGTCTCATGGACGATTGCTCCCCTCCCCCAACTATGCAGGACTCCAAGTGTGCTTTCTAAACACTGACTTTCAAAATCTCTGATCTCTAAGGCCCTATTGCCTAGCTTTTAAAAATTCTTTTCTTTCTAATTTCTGTACACTCTGCTCTTTAAAAAATGTTTTAAAACGCTATAAATTCTTATCTAATGATTTATATAAATTGCTCATTGGGTTTACATTTATAAGACTTCCTTAGTCATAATTAACTCTGTTTATCTTATCTCCTTTTACACTAACAAAGTAACAAGTCTCATTTGAAATAAGTATGGATTTTTAAGTTCAAAGTTATATTGTTGTGCCTGAATCTTGATACCCCAAAAGATCACCACCAGGAGTCAAGTCCATTGCAAAACACATGAGGATCTTTTTATTACAAATTATTACAAGCTACAGCTTGGGCTCACACCTCCACGACGAAAGTGGTGAGAGCCTAGAGCCTCGTGCTCAGGTTAATTTGGTCATTTAAAGATTCCCGGTCCTCCCAGGGTGCCCAAAGGAGGGGGGTTTTCTGCCTGGTCAGCATCTATTGGTCGAAATGCAAAAGGGATGTTGCATTTTAAATTGATTGGCTATAGGAAGATCCCCAATCCATTAATGATCTGGTTTCCTTCCCTAGGGGAAATGGGGCGGTTTCTTAGCAACTGTAGCTCTAGTGGGTGGAGAAAGAATTCAGTAAGGCAGGTTCTTCCCCTTGGGGCATTACTGGACTTGACTCCACCTAGCTAGCCTAGGTTCAGGCTTTAAACTTTAAAACAATATTCACTGATTTTTTTTTTTTTTTTTATCTTTTGGTCTCTCAATATCTTTACAACGTGCTATATATATATGATTCAATCCTGGTTCATAATTTTTATATGATGCTAAAATTTCAAGGTTATAAAGGTCTATTCAGATTAACAAGCTAATTTAAAATTTATGCCTAACTGCCTATGTTTTTATCAAGCTCATAAATGAATAAATAAATGCTGTTTCTTTTGCCACCAGCTGCCTATGATCCGGGTTCACCACTAGGCTTTCTGGCTAATTGATTTGGTATAATACATTCTAATATAATTTAAAATTTGTTCATACTGTTCTACTATGTTGTTTATTCTAAAACTCATAACTTGGGGGTTACTAGATAAAAGTTTTTGCGTAGATATCCTTAAAGTATATAATATGATTCCAAGGTACTCTAAATTGGGATCTATTAATTTTAGAGACATTCATTTGTCAATGTTAAAACTTGGTCATTGTGTTATATCTTCACTATCAAAGAGGTTAAAATATGTAAGACATGTTAAAGTATATAAATGAAAGTTCACTGGAAACAGCTCTTGTTCACCATGCAAGGGGGTAAGACAGAGAGGGGAAAAAGTAAGAGCTCCAAAATGTCCAGATTACATAGTGAGGAGGAGAGGAAGTCACTGCCCTGAAAAGTCCAGGGTAGAAGGTGGAGTTGCCAGTCTTGTCCAGCAGCAGATAGGGACTGAGGAATTCTGGGAGAGCTTGGAGCTGTTGGTCCTGGGCCTGAAGCACACCATTTCAGCCTTTTGTTGATAATAAGTGAGTCACAGGCAAATAAATCAATCATCTTTAGCTACTTCCTACTGACACTACAGTAGCAATTGGAAGGTCAAGAGGCTGAAATGTTGGCTAAGCCCAGGAAGAGTAGGCTGCTTTGATGCTCACTAGGGTCTGTGAGAACTTATGTGGCTGGGAGAGAAAGTGCAGATCCAGCTTGACACAGTCTGTGAGGTCAGACTGGAACACCTGTGGTAGCTGCTTTGGCTCTGTCTTGGATGTAAGAAGCCCCAGGTCTGGCAGGATTCCAGAATATATATATGATAAAGTTAAGTCTTTAGGTGTACATTTCTTTAGATGTACATTACTTTTAGGTGTGCATTTGAAACTTTTTGGGAGAGCGAACAGAGACAGAAGAAGACTTGAACATAGGACCTCCATTTACCCAACTGCTGACAGTAATTGAAAAGATTTTGCTTTGGATCTGTCATCTAAGGAAATTGAGGTCAAGTTTGGTTGCAGACACATGTAAGCCTAGAGGCTCGTAAAGAGGGTGCTATGTGCACAAGTCTAAAATTATTTAGAAGGCATCTTAGAGGAGAGGGTAGGGTGGAAGACACAATTTCTGTGGGTGAAGAGAGCAAAATCAGTTCTGCCAGTCTTTGGGCATCCCACAAAGTACAGGAGAACCAGAGGTATGGGGGCACAAGCTGGCAAAGCAGCTGGTTACGATCAGTGCCAGGGGCCACAGGGAAGACTCCCGGGAGACACGACTCATCTAGTACTAGGATTTTCTGAGGGCATATCCGATGTGTGAGAGGAAAGGGAAAGCTGAGACTGTGTTGGTAAAAAGAAGATTATTCATCCAAGGAAAGGCATCTGTGTGAGGGTCGGTGAGAAGGGAGGGTACCTCCATTCCCCAGCGAGACAGAGAGATAACGGTCAGTCTCTCAGACAAAGGAGACCGTTTAAGCAGACCATGGAAGGGAACTCACCAATCTGCCAGTGTTGGATATACGGATGCAGTGATTGGCTACTCAGGAAAGAGGAGTCTGCATACCAGGGAAAGGGGAGGAGGAATCCCAGTTTTTGAGATAGGCAATAGGTGCAGTACTTGTCTGGAGCCCAACTGACCTGAGAGGTGGATTTGGGTGGAACTATTGTAGTTTACAAGAATTCCTTTTCAAGTTTTACAAAGGAGATAAACTTTAGACATGTTAGCGTCACCATTTTAATCTGTAGTGAAATACACATTATGTTTTTAGTTGTGAGCTTAGCCTTTAATGGCTGAGCCATCTCTCCAGCCCGAAATATACGTTATGGAAAAAGGCAGTAGACATACACATTTGTGTTAACAACATAAACATTCTTTAAGGTGAGCTCTGAAAAGGCAGAAGCCTTTCGTGAAGTAGAAGGGACAAAAGTTCACTTGGTCTTAACTTTTAATATGATTATACTTTATGGAAACGAGCCTTAACCCATTTTTAAGTTTGCATTTACCAACCTTAAAACACTTTTTAAACCCTCAAACATTTGTAATTTGCATTTACCAACCTTAATACATTTTCTTAAACCCTCAAACATTTTTAACTAGTGTTTACCAACCTTAAAACACTTTCTTAGACCCTCAAACATTTATAACCTGTGTTTATCAACCTTATGCCTTTGTACCTAGTTATTTACCATGAGACATATGTGAGACCACTATGAACATTTATTGTCCTTTAATTAAAGGATGGTAAACAGTTACATCTGAGGCCTGATGTAACAGGCCCTTTTTGAGTCTGACAGAAAACTAAACTGTCTAGACCTGACTATAGTAACCCTCAGAGTGAGGCTTAAGGCCTGGTCTCCTGCATATGAAAAGAAAACCGAGAAGGCATCTGAAGTTCTCCAATACAGAAATTGGTAGTATGACCATGGGACCCGAGTGTGGGGTTAAAATCCACCTGCAGTATTATCTGGACTTGGCAAGGCTGATGGAGGTCACTCAATCTAGGAGCCATTTGTCCTCCACCAGACCAAGGAGCTCAAGGCTAGAAGTGTATGTGGCTCTTGTGCTAGTTGAGTCACCATGGCGGGGCACCAAGGTCCAGGCTGCATGGGAGCATTTTGACTTCTAGAGGCCAGTTTGCCAGCAGGCAGTGTGTGGCTCATTGAGGCAGTCATGGGACCAGTCTCCCCTTTGGCTGCATTTCCAACAGTTACCTGGCAGAGTTGACTTTTGGCTATATCCTGGTGGGATGGGGCATTGCAGACCTCTTGTCTTCTGTGTGGGAATGCCAACAGTCTCAGAGCAGAAGCTGAGGTCAGGAGCATATTGTTGCTGTAGATGTGCCTGTTGGGAAGACTCCTCTCTTATCATTTTTACCAACTCCCATATGGTGACTCAGGGACCACCCTCAGCTGTTAATTAAAGATGTCAGTGGAACCATGTTTGCATCTTAGGACTATAAATATATTTTTGGACATGGTATTAAAGGACTTGATCATCTATGAGATGACTATTAACTTGCATTTGTAAGACTTTAGATTACATTCCTGTTACATTGGAGCCTTAAAACTCATAATCATAGTCCATTAAAATAAGAGCATAGCAGTTTCCTGTCTGAACTGGAACAGAATATCAGGGGAAGCTTCCTCTTCCCCTTTCCATGCTTCCTGTAGATACCACAGAACATCCATACAGTCCTTCTTTTTCTGCATCATTTTGTGTCGCAGCCTCCACTTGGGTGGACACCCCTGCTCAACCACAGCTGCCAGCATACCAGGTAGACTGCCCACAGATCTACCACACTGTCTGTTACCAAAGATCAAATTTTCAGTTGCCTCTAGCTTTGGACTAGAACACCAGAGGGAGCTTTACCTCTTCCCTGTCTGTACCTCCTGTGGATTGCTAGCATCATCTTGCCCTGGCCACTTCTTACATCAGCTACCAACACCAGCAAACATTTCCCTTGAACAGGCCAACCAAGTAGGTCAGTAGAGGAGATAACACTCAGCCAACACACTGAAAATTAGAGGGCAAACAAAAACCCAGGAACAAAATTCCCTCCCAAGGAGGACAACCCCAAAACTCAGCACGAAGAACTACAATCACAGATGCCTAGATACCAGCATAGGAACATAATCAAAAACAGCTAGGGAAATATGTCACCCAAATGGGAAGCTAACCTATCACAGCAGGTCCTTAATATTCCAACATAACAAAAAGCACAAGACCTTAAAAGCAACTATATGAAGAAGATAAAGATCCTTAGAGAGGAAATGAATATATACCTTTTTAAAAAATTGAGGAAAACACAATTAAACAATTGGAGAAAACCAATAAATCCCATAAATAAAGACTAGAAAAAAACGTTGAAGAAAACACACAAAATTATTCAAGACCTAAAAATAAAAATAGATGCAATAAAGAAAGCAGAAACTGAGAAAATCCTGAAAATGTAAATTTCAGGACTGTAAAGACGAACTATGGAGTAGTAAAGGGTAAAGGTTCACCACAGGATAGAGATGCAAGAATCTGAGCTACTGAAGATATAATAGAAGAAATGGATACATTTGTCAAAGAAAATGTTAAGTCTGAAAAATTCTGACATGAAATATCCAGAAAATCTGGAACACTATGAAAAGACCAAACAAAAGAATAATAGGAATAGAGAAATGAGAAAAATAACATACCAAAGTCTCAGAAAACACTGTCAACAAAATCCTGGAGTGCTCTTCGGGAGAAGGTTGATGTCAGTTGTCTTCCTGTAGCCATTTATTTGAGCTCGGCCTAATATGATAGCCTCCCTTTTCTCAGCGGGGTTCTAAAAGTCTCCCCCTGATCTGGATGACCCTATGTCTTGTATAGAGGGTCCCATAGCCCTCAGGGCAGATTACAGTAGGCCAGACCTTTCCCTGATAAGCAAACTGCTCTAGCAAGCATCTAGGAGTTCCTAGAAAAGCCCCACCCTGCTAAAGAAACTTAGTCTTAAACAGTGACCTTCAACTGTACTTGGAGATTTCTCTCCTCACAATTAGGATAATTAAGTACTGTATTTCCTTCTCATGACAGGACCATTAAATACGCTTGACCTCACACCCCCTGACCTCAGAGAATCAAACACATTTACCCTTGAAATCCCTCGCTCTACCAAGGGTTATATTGCCCTTGATTTCACACAAACTATCTTACAGCTTTCTCAGTTCAAGACCCTGTGAGATTCTTCAGTTATCCTCTGCTGGGCTGAGTCTCACCAGGTCTACCCTCCGCAACGCTGGGCCTGGGTCTTGCTGGGCCTGTGCCTTGGTTGTAAACTGACCAGACATGGGCTTGGTCCGCACCTCTACCATGCTCAGCACAGCAGCTTGACCAAGAGCTGTAACACTTTGGTATAGCCTTAGGCTTTGCAACACCTGAGCTTCCATTGCCACCAGTGACCTCATGCAAAAAGAGCTAAACTATAATACTCTGTGGAAAACCTT
This sequence comes from Psammomys obesus, assembly GCF_907164565.1. NCBI lineage: Eukaryota > Metazoa > Chordata > Mammalia > Rodentia > Muridae > Psammomys > Psammomys obesus. The sequence goes on from NW_026595994.1 coordinate 11,004, forward strand.
TTCCACACCCCGGCTTAGCACACTCGGGCGCAAAGCGCTCTAGCAGCCCCATCTGGAGGCAAGCTTCAGATCCTCACCAAGATCTAAGACCCTGCCAAATGGAAAATGACAAAATCCTTTTTTGTTTTTAAATCTAAAGAAGATGCCTATCAAGGTATGAGAAGTATACAAAATATCAAATAGATTGGACTGGAAAAGCAACGACCCCTTGCAACATAATAATCAAAACATTAAACATTCAGAACAAAGAATATGAACAACTGCAATGGATAACAAAACAAACAACAACAGCCACAACAAGTAAATAACATATAAATGCAGACTAATTAGGATCACATCTGTATCCTCAATGCAGACTCTAGAAGCCAGAAGCGTTTGGAACCACGTGCTGCAGACTCTAAGCAACTACAGAGGCCAGGCCAGATTACTATACCCAGAAAATGTTCACCCACCATAAATGGATAAAATAAGACCTTCCATGATAAAGTCAGATGTAAACAATATCTGTCTACAAAGACAGCCCTACATAGGTGCCAAAACTCCCACAAGCTGCTTAACTACATACATAAAAGTACAGGAAATAAACAACCTCACATTATCAGCAAAACCAAAAGAAGGGAGACACGTGCACACACTCGCCCACCAACAATAAAAAAACAAAATATCAGGAATTATCAATCACTGTCCATTGATATCTCTTAATATCAATGAGCTCAATTCATCAAAAAAAAAAAAAAAAGACACAGACTAACAAAACGGCTGCTAAAAGACAATCCATCCTTCTCCTGCACAGGACACATCGATCAACATCGAGGACAGACATTACCTCATGGTTTCCAAGAATTAGAAAAAGGTATTCCAAGCAAATGGAGCTGAGAATAAAGCTGGTGAAGCCATATCAATCTACCTCAAGACTCAGCTAAACCACTCTTGGGCATATACCTGAAAGATTCCCTATCCTACCACAAGGGCACTTGCTCAACTATGTTCAGAGTAGCTTTACTCATACTGGACAGAAATTGGAGAACAAGCTAGATTTCTCTCAACTGAAGAACAGATGAAGAAAATGTGGTACATTTACATAATGGAGAATAACTTAGCTGTTAAAAATGACACCATGAAATTTACAGGAAAATAGATGGAACTAGGAAAAAAAAAAACCCACCCCAAGTGAGGAATCCAAATCCCAGAAATGCAAATATGGTACGCATTCACTTATAAATGGATATTACCTATTTATAAATGATAACCCATCTATAAATCATAGAACAAGACAGGACAGGTATAGGGTTGAAGCATGAATTTTCCCAGAAGAAGGAAATAGAACAGAGTCTGTGGGTAGATCAGGGGTGAATGCAGACAGGATTGGGAGTGATAAGGTAGGGGTAGATAGGACAGAATTCAGTGCAGGGGGAACAGCTGGAATTAGGGGGCTTTTGTGGGTTAGTGTAGAAACCTAGTGCCCTGGTGACATCCTGGAATCTAGGACCTTAGTGAAGTGCCCTTGCAATGGAGGATATGGAGTCTGACCTGGCCATCCTCTGTAGATAGGCTCCAGTGGTGGTTCTGGATTACATTCCATTGAGCTATTGGCAGAGCAGGTCTCATGGAGACCTAAAGGCTGATACAGGACAGAACGTTGCTCTCTGAGAAGTTACAGCAGGGCCACATCTCTGAGGGCAACTTCCACAGAGCTCACCGAATTAAGAGAGGTCAAGCAGGTGCAGGTCTGGAGACTTCACCCTATGTTCTAGTCTGTTTGGGGTGAGAAGGTACTCTATAAGAACACCCTGGACACCAACCCACCTGAAAAACCTTTTAACTAAAATCTGTCTTCCCTGCAACATATGCAGAGGCATGGTGGCACCAAATTTGTTTGAGCGGCCAACCAATGTTAGGTTCAATTGGAGGTCCATGCCACAAAAAGAAATCCATGCTTTACACTGCCTGGGTGCCCAGGAATCTCCCAGAGTAGAGTGGCTCTAGGAAACAGGGACAAAAGCTGGAAATAGCAGTTGAGAGAGGACAACAATTATCAGGATCTATTATATGAGAGAAAAATCTATTTCCATTAAAAACATTCATTCAAATTTTCCTAAATGAAAACGCAAAGAAGGGAAGCAACAATGAGCAAAGAGAAGCAAAGCAGTGAAGACAGGGACAAGCATGATTTTCACAGACACAGTTCTCATTGTGTGCAGAGAGTGAGCATCATGCAGAAGTTCGTGACAAGCTCATTTTGGGGCCCTGTCTAGATCTGTGAAATTAAAAGTTTTGCTCTCAGAAATGTGAAACACGTATCATAAAGAAAATGAACAGAGGTCATTTTCCTGTGTTAGCTTTCACTAGTTTTGATTATGGAATTAATTACCTTCGTATTTCCTGCTCATTTAATTCCAAAAGAGTACTCTTACTTCTCTATAAAAATAACAAGCAAAAACTATGCTTTAATCATATTCAAATAATCAAAACACATATGTAATGTTTTGATTACAGTATTAATTGCAGTTTTGATTACAATATTGCTACATTAATTGTATAATATATTAAACATATACAAAATGATATATAAAAATGTTAAATGTTTAAACAAATTCTCCAAAACAAAAATGAAAGCCTTACCATTGAAGGCATGTTAAGAGATTAGAAGAAAACTAAGAGATGGGTCACTTGTCTAAGACTGCTATTGCTTCATAACCCCATTTTTACTTCTTGTGTAGTATGGATCATTTGCAGAAAGTTCTCATACCATCCATATGAATTGACTTTTTGCATTTAACTGTATACTATAATAGCACATTGGCTTATCATCTCTAAAACAACTCTTGCTACAAAAGCTTGATATTGACTTTTTCTTCTCCACATACCAACCAAAAAAAAAAAAAAATGTTCGAAACTTTCTTTGAAGGTGAAGACTTCAGCTAGATTCTGTGTTCCTTCTCCCCTTTGTTTTCTATTGCTACGTGTAGTGTAGAGATGGCTGAAGTCCTGACACCCATCTGACAGATGAGAGTGCACTACAGATTAAAATCAGGTGGGAGAAAGGAGTGGTTTGGTTGACACTGACTAAGCTCTAATTACATGCTGTTTTGTAATGAATATAGCACTCACTGGTGACAGTCCTTTATAAGCGGATAATCCTTTAAGTGTTGCTATTGTCTTCATGCATTTAGCATAATGTCTTCCTGAGGCACCCAGCTTGTCCTCAACAAATGAGCACTGAGGTCACTTTCATATTTAGGGCACCATGAATATGACTTCAATAAGCATGAGAATTGTGATATGTCACAATACTAATTTCAAGTGTATGGAAGCTATACTGAGATTTGCTGGAATCCATAGCATTTCTGTCATTTTATGAAAACTCTGTAGGCACACACCAGCATGAATACAATGAGAGTGTGTGAGAGCATGGTTTACTGTGGTTTTTTTTTTTTTTTTTTTTGTGGTAATGTGGGTGCATGGGTGTAGGTAATAGGTCCAGATGCAGCAGAATATACACACTGAATATGTGCAATTTTACATCAAATCTAACAATACAACATGGTTTTAACAAATTTTGGTGTATGTCTGTGAAAATTCCCAAATTACTGCTATCAGAGTTTATTCTGCATGCTAATACACAATACCATGTCACATTCATGTTCATTGTTCCATTCTGGAACACATTTTATTTTCATATTTTGTCTTATCATTTTAATCATACTTGGTGTGAGAGCTTTTATGATGTATTCTGTGTCACTAAACTCTACAATTAAGTCCTCTTTCTAGGGCTTTGTACTTTATTTCACATCAATTTCAGTTTCAGTTTCACACACTGTAGTTTGATAAATGAATGATTATGTAGAAGAATATCTTTTACCCTTATATTCTACAGTAAAAACATCATTAAGATGATATATTTTCCAAAAACAAAAGAAAGTTGGCTTTGTTTAGTTTGCAGCATAAATTCAGTACAATCAAATGAAAATCCTAACAATTTATAGCAAGAAAGCTGATTCCAAAGCTTTATGCCATTGTGAGAAAACTCAAAATTCTCCATAGTCTTGGAAATTCCCTGTATTCAGTTTTTCCCTTTAAAACCCCTGTCCCCCCAGACCTCAGGGCCGTATACCTCTCTGTTTCTACATAGAATTTGCGACCTGGGCTTGAGCTTGTATTAAACCTTCATGTGTTTGCAGCAGAGTCATTTCCAGATGGTCTTTGGGGGTCTCAAGAACTGGGCATGCCATTTGGTGGCTTGTCCCAGGATCCCCAAGACTCTAATACCCTGACCCAGAGGGTCCTATACCAGCTGGTGTGTTGTTTTTTTTCTCCGTGTCTCTGTGCAGTGTTCATGTTTGCATCTACTTTCTGTTCTTTGTTCTAAAAAACCTCAAGGCATCTGCATTTGTATGGGTGGCAAGATGTGATACACAGCTGCTGAAGCCATAACGGCGTTTCTGGGTTCATCAGTTTTTTGGTGGGCATTTGAGAAGGGTCCTACCATCAGGTGTAGTTCCTCTGAAGGTCCGTGGGTCTGAGCTTAATTTGCAGAATGGCTACACGGCCCTATAGAACCCACCCACTGTTCTGGGCCTCAGTAGCAAGGAAACCAGAGTGGGAATGTGAAGGCCCGTGAGTCTAAGCTTCATTTGCAGAAGCTTATGCAAAGGTTGCCCAGGCATTAGTTTGTGCTTGTCTATTTTGTTCCTTGTGTTTGTGAATCTTTGTTCATATCAGACTGTGGGATTGTGATGGATGCTATGGGATAGACTGCTTCTAACTCCCTAGACTTGACTCTTGCCCGTTTCTGGGAGGCTCTGGTCTGGCAGATCTCTGCCACTGCTCTGATCTCTGGTGGCAGAGGTCTTCCAGGAGTTGGTTGCTTGGGAATGCAGCTTTCCCACTGAGAGGCTTCTGTGCAGGCAAGCAGCTCTTAAAAGCGCAACAGCAGCTTCTCAGGTAAGAAAGCTACAAGCCTCTATGGTCATAAGAATTGGATTCAACAGGTAGCAAGATGTTCCTTCCTTGGAATTACGGCTAAAAGAAGTACAAATAAGTTTTGTAGTTTTATCTGTCTGTTATGAATATATAAGTTTCCTATGTTTTGTATGTCTTGGTTACTGATTGTTGGTTATTAAATATATTAAGATTTGACATAATTTCTGTCCTGTCTTAAAAACCAGATTTATAAAAAAAAAATAAATAAGGTTTGAAACTCTGTTTATATGGGATATTAAAGCTGCACTTCCGTGTGTATATATACAAGAACTTTTCTTGCTGGCAGCCAAAGTTTATAACATCAAAATAATACACTTGGTATTGATTTCAGAGGCACTGAATTGTTCGCAATGATAAAATTTGGTTTTGAATTCATATTTATGGTTATGCTTTGTGACTTCATTCCTACAAAGGTTCTTTATTTTGATATCACAAAAACAGATTTCTTCTAAAAATGTGTTAAATATTGCATAAACAGGTTTTGAAGACTGTGTGAGACTATGAAACATTTTAAAGTTTATCAGGCATTTAAAAATAATGACTTGGGCATTCTAACAAAGAATTTGGAACAGTATCTCAACCCTTTGAGGGGAGGACAAATGACCTTGGTATTTATTTTGTTAAGTTTACCAAGTAAAACCAAACCATACTGTTTCAGCCAATTAAGAAAACTGCAGTTTTCACAGTGCATCATGTCAGGATGATAAAAACCCAGGGAAAGACTTAGTAAAGAAATAACGAGAAGGATTTAATGGAAGTTTTTATGTTGTCTGAAAAGCAAAAGAGAAAGCAAGAGACAGGGATAATAAAGGAAAGAAAAGGAAAGACTAGCTTATCCAAAGTGAAAGTGTCAGCTTATGAATGGAAAGCCAGAGGGCATATGAACTATATTTGCTTTGCTTTTTCATACCTGCAATTATGATTTGAGAAAGAACTGTAAAATATGTTGCTCTTCATTTAAAAGGCTGGTGTTTCTTCAATGCAAAATGTTTTCTTATGCTCTTTAAAGGAGGAAGAGGACTGCAGCTCCATGTTAGTCCAGGGTTATACAGGGTTGTATTTAAATCATTGTTAATTATTATATGAAATATGTGCCTGTCCACCAGTTCCCTGTTTAGTGCTAAGTGCAACTTTTGTCCTTTAAGCTTTTTGCTGTTCAGTCTTAATGCAATGTGGTAAGATCAGCAAGATATGCTAGACACTCTATGAACTGTATCTGATTAAAAGTTTTGTTTTATCCTATATTATATGTTTAATACCACTTATGAGTGAGTATATATCCTGTGTGTCTTTCTGCTTCTGGGATACCTCACTCAGGATGATCTCTTCCAGTTTCCTCATTTACCTGCAAATTTCATGATTTCCTTATTTTTTTATTGCTGAGTAATATTTCACTGTGAAGATGTACCACAATTTCTGTATCCATTCCTCAACTGAGGGGCATCTGGGCTGTTTCCTTCTTCTGGCTATTACAAATAAAGCTGCTACAAACATAGTTGAGTACATGTCCTTGTTGTATACTATAGGATAAACATACTAAAATCTGTATACCTAAGGAAGCTAATCAAGAAGGAGGACTCTGGCTAAGATGCTCAATCCCCATTCAGAAAGGCAAAGAGGATGGACATCGGAGGAGGGAGAAAACAGGGAACAGGACAGGAGCCTACCACAGAGGGCCTCTGTTGTGTAGTGCTCTACCCTGCAAGGTATCGAGGCAGATGCTGAGACTCATAGCCAACTTTTGGGCAGAGTGCAGGGAATCTTATGAAAGAAGTGGGAAATAGTAAGACCTGGAGGGAACAGGAGCTCCACAAGGAGAGCAACAGATCCAAAAAGTCTGGGCACAGGGGTCTTTTCTGAGACTGATACTCCAGCCAAGGACC
>NW_026595994.1:18269-21523 GCF_907164565.1 Psammomys obesus
AGAGGTACCCCATGGCAGTTCAGTGTCCAAGTGGGTTCCATAGTAGTAGAAACAGGGACTGTTTCTGACAGGAACTGATTGGCCTGCTTTTTGATTAGCTCCCCTTGAGTGGGAAGCAGCCTTACCAAGCCAAAGAGGAAGACAATGCAGCCACTCCTGATGAGACCTGACAGACTAGGATCAGAGGGAAGGGACAGAGGACCTCCCTTATCTGTGGACTCCAGGAGGAGGATGGGTGGGGAAGAGGGAGGAAGGGTGGGATTGGGACAGGAGAAGGGAGGGAGCTATAGGGGAGATATAAAGTGAATAAACTAATTAATAAAAATAAAAATAATTTTAAAAGTTTTTTTATTTTAGTTCAGAAATATATTTACGTTATGTTAATGACTGCATTTGGTTACAAGATTGAGCTTTACCTAGGCTTTTCTTTATGTTTTCAAGGTTAAGCCTAGGATGGTAACTACAAAATTTACCTATATAGATATACTTGAAATAGATATGGTCCTAAAATACTTATCTAAGGAATATTGCAGAATTAGAGATCATAACCATTCTGTTTTATATGATGCAGTTTAGAGCAGATAAATGTAGACAAAAAGTAATTCAGATATGTTGGCCCTCAAGCTTGTCAGAGATCTCATGAATATGGCATTTAGTATGTGTAAGCTTATTATGACAGAGTCCAAAAACCCTGGCAGTAGCTCCCCAAGTTCTCCAAGAAGATTTGGACATAACCATAGACAATGCAACTCTGGACTATGATATGCTAACCACTGGGCTAGACTGCCCTAACTGGCCCACCACTAGGTCCATGCCTAAACTGTGGACACTTGGAGAGTCATTGTTTCATGTTGCTGAAGGTGAGGTGAGGCTGATCTCTCATGTTCTTTTTCCACAGAAACAGTCTCTCATCTTTTGTGTCTGATGACCAGACTGCCTCTGCTCATGATGCCAGGAGACCACAGGAGCCAAAGACAACTGCCTAGATGGTGGACTGACTAATTGTCACTGTCATTTTGAATAATACATAAATTTATTTAGTTTATAGTTTATCCTTCTCAGGTCTCTGGTCACATTGATGGCTAAGCTAAGCTAATGGTTTCTTTGCAGCTAAAGAGCAGACAATTAGATCCCCTGTTAGTTCATTGGTCAGTTCATTAGCTATTTAGAACTACTAGGTACTAGATATTTTATTTAGAAAGGCAAAGAGGTTTGCCTTGCTCACAGGCTTCATGTTAAATACCTGTTTCTTATAATAAACAACTAGATAGAAAATATAAAGTTTATATAAGGTTTAAAGATACGAAATTTTAAATTATGAGGATATAAAAAATTATTTAAGGGTCTAGGAAAATATTTCAAAGTTGGTAAATGCAAGAAAGATTGAAAGGTCTAAATAAATATTTTTAAATATATGAATATAAATTATAATAATATAAAAATAATTTAAGACATAATAAAATGGGAGATATTTCAAAATTTCCCTTCTATGCTCTTGTTATACTTATGTTGTTATAAGATTTCAGAAGTTCAGAATTACAACATTGATCAATAGAGTTCTGATAAGCTGATAGAGCACTGACTGCTTATTATCCAGTCACAAGCTTGGGATTTTGATTTCCTTTTGGTTGTCTTCTGCTGCCTTTGGTTGCCTTAAAGGTGATTCTCATCATGCTAAAAACTTCAGTCTAATGTGTATATTTGACCCAAAAGCCATGGCTTTTATTAGGTCTTAATGGCGTGAGTCTGTTTCTGCTGTCTGGTAGGCACCTGTTAACTCCTTTCTAAAGTATGGATCTTAATACAATGGTGATACTAATACATTTCCTTTTGTAAACTAAAATTCATATGAGTCTCAGGAAATCAAAAAGTCAGACGATCTTGATCTGGCATAGCACAAACAGACCCCACATGAGTTTTTCCCTTGGTCTTGGGATATCTCACTTTCCCTAATTCCTAGACAAATTTTAACTTCTGTCTCTAGTCTGAAATTTGTTTCAGCAGATTTTCATTTGGCTGACAGACTGTTCAGCGATCTGCTATGGATTGCAAGCTGAAAGCTGGACTTGCTGGAAGCTGACATGATTGCTCCCTGCCTCTTAAGGTAGATCAACTAGCCAGACACTTCTGAGGACTGTGCCATTGCCCAGCCTTTGGCTGGCATTTCAGTCTTCCTAGCCCCTGATGACAATGGTTATTGTCAGTACTGAAGCAGTTCCCTCAGGCCCTAATCCCACCTAATAGGCTGAAATGATATATTGATAGGCCCCCTGAATTTAAGGTTAAATAGTCTGAACACATCTTGTGGATTCAAGACAGTGTCAGGTTAAAAAGGGGGGAATGAGGGTTCCAGAATTTGAAATTTAATTCCTGGGGCAACATGACTGTGGTCCTGGGTGCAAGTTTAGACAAAAAAGCTGGCAAGCTGAGACAGACCCACCCTGCTGCAGAAAAGTAACCAGGCTTGTGCTTGAGAGATACCCACCCGGATAGGCCCTAGCTCGTGGCCAAGGTCACGTAGTCCTGCTATTAAGAAAAAAAAAAAAAAAAACACAAGATGTGCTGATCATTCCACCTCCCTAACGGGAGCAGACACCCCCAGATGGACAGGCCAGGGCTGTTATGGCCTTGATATGTAAAAAAGACCAAGGCATGGAGAAGGCTTGGAAATTCGTGACTTGCGGTTTTTCCATTTCAAAACTCCGTGCCCCAGACCTCAGGGTGGCATACCTCTCTGTGTCTACAGAGAACCTGTGACCCAAACTCAACCTTGTATTAAACCCTCCTGTGTTTGCAGCAGAGTCAGTTCCTGGTGGTCTTTGGGGATCTCACAAACTGGGCATGAGAGAAGAAAGAGTACACATTGGTACAATGTAACTTCTGTTTGTACCAAAATTTTACAACACTCAAGAATGTGTTCAATATTTGTGAAAGAATGAGAGGATGGACAGAAAAAGCCAAAGACGTAAGCCTAAATATATATTCAAGTTTTCATCAAAATATATGAGGAAACTCCACCAGGAAAAATGTGAACTTGACCAATGTTACCTTTGACTGTTTATATTTAGAAATTAAATAAACACAGATTTCATGACTCCAACAAATGTAACTCAAAGTGAACACTAAACTGTTACATTTCTGATCTACTACAACTGATCTCTTTTCCAAACAGAGTCCCAGTGCTCTAGAGCTCTCAATGAAGAATAGAAGAAAGAAAGAAAGAAAGAAAGAAAGAAAGAAAGAAAGAAAGAAAG
>NW_026595994.1:21533-47197 GCF_907164565.1 Psammomys obesus
AAGAAAGAAAGAAAGAAAGAAAGAAAGAAAGAAAGAAAGAAAGAAAGAAAGAAAGAAAGAAAGAAAGAAAAAGAAAGGAAAAAGCATGGCTGCTTCTTTAAGGTTTATTACAGATGTAAGGGAAAGCACAGCCAGACACAGGGACATCAAGAGAGTCAATAATGGACATGACCCCGAGCTGTGTGAAGACAGGGAGGAGGGGAAAGCCAGACCAAGAGGCCAGGAGGGTAAATCATAGATGAAAAAAACCGGGTAACCAAAATGGTTGGATTACATAAAAAATGGGCAGCGGGGAGAAGGGCAGCCCAACACCCTGGCTAGAGGACAGTGTATGCCAACCATTACCCTGCAACAAGTGGGGACTGAGGGATGCTGAGAGAACCCGACAGGCAGGTATGCTTTGATTTGTTTAACAGACACACTGGCCGTTTTCCCCAGGATCTGAGCATTAATAGTAGGGAAAAACAAGAAGGTTGAAATTATTTAATTATAATCTCAAACATTTTTTTTTTTAAAGTTGGAGCAGGCTTTATGCTTCAATATGCTTCAGGGACTAAACACAAGTACTAGAGCAAACCAACCATTACATCATTTCTCTCATATTGTGAACTTTTAGTTTGTCCAGATATTCTGCATTGGATAAACTAGTGTAATGACAGAAATTTGGGTTCTGGAAATAAGTTCGGTTCCTCATCCAGATTCTTGATTGCCTTGGTCTGTGACCCAGCGACCCATTCCCCCATCCCCCCAAAATGGCCAGTCTGAACTTTTACTCATCATCTAAAATTGACTACCTGACTTCTCATTGCTTGTGTCAAATGCCATCAAAGGAAGAAAGCTCTCACCTTCCTTCCTTGACCTCTTTTTCTGTGTTGTGGCTACAGCAGCTTCAAAGCTGGTCAGTGAACTCAGTTCTTATACAGTTCCCTCCTTATTATTAATTTCACCACCCAAATACAGAAAGGTTGGAAGATACTCATTCACTAACTAACTCATTAACTAACAGGTTAGTTGCTTTCTCACTAACCTGTCAAGGCCCAGCCTGAAAGGAGTTGCACAACTGTCTTCTAGGCACTGGGAAGCAGAGGAAGGAGGAGTCTAATAAAACAATGCTGCACAAGCAGAATACAGGGTATCTCCACTGACTAAGCCCACAGTGGACTCGGGACTGATAACCACAGCCCCATGTGGTGGAATGAGTTGGGGTCTCAGGATATGAATCAACTCCTCCCAAAGGCCCTGACCCCAGACCATTACCAGCTCTCCCAAACAGTATCCCTTGCTTCAGAAAAGGAGCTCAATACCTTACCCAATACATAGGGGCCTTAGGGGCAGCTCCCAAGACCGAGGCCCCAGGGCTTTACTAGCTTTGCCAAGCATGTTCCTGGGTTTGAAAAGGACCTATGTCATTCTCCATGCATGAGGGCTTCAGAGAAAGCCTTGCCCCATCAGGCCAGCCACTCAACACAACAGTGTTTTTCCTTTTCAAAGAGTTGTCACCTGGTGGAGTATTGCCCCTGTGGCAAAGCTCTGCTTTCTCAAGAAGAAAAGTGGACCTTTCTGTCACACCGGGCCTTCGCGTTGCTTGTCATCCTGTAATACCCCATTGAGTAGCTTGTCGGAGGTATTTTTGGTGTTGTTTTTGGTTTGTTTGTTGATGTGAGGATGGACCTAGCAGCCGGTTGTATATAAGGGGTGTCTGTCATATTTGGAGGCAAATTTCTGGATATTTCTGGTGAACAAGCACGTGTATCATAGCATCCTAATCTCCTAACGGGACTAGTTAACCCCAGAGAGGAGCCACTACACCAGCTTCCCGCTGTGCAGCCGCCTGCTCTTCCCCGCTGTGGGCAGTGACCCTGAGCTCACCATGTTCGGACTTTGGAGCTTGTCTGAGCTCCAATCAAAGCACCCAGAAGCAGCACTCATAGGACAACACAGGGATAGATTCAAGCCTTCTCAGCTACAGAGCAGAGCTGCTAGAGCTAGGCAGCCAAAAAAAAAAAAAAAAATCACTCCTCCTCTTCAGACTGGCTGGTCCGGATAAGGTCCTGATTGGCCAGTGAGTTTTGAGTAACATGAGTACCTCCCTTAGCTTGTCCTGAAGGGACACAGCATTGTATTTCCCCGCCCAGGCTTCCAGTCCAGGGCCAGAGTTTTTCTGGACCTGCAGAGATTTGCGTTTTAGTGGCATTTGTGCCTATCCATCGCAGCCTACCAGCCTGCCTTCCTTCCCAGCTCAGGAAAGGACTCAGCACCCCAGCGCCCGCTGCTCAGCTGCCTACTCCTCCCCTTCTCGGGTCCTGAGCTAACCATGGCATGATGTTTCCCTGGCGTCCACCACTGCACCCAGCAGCAGCACTCAGGGTACATCACAAGGAATCTTCCAAGCCTGCTCAGCCACAGAGCTGATACTGAAGCATGGCACCAGAAAGGACCCACCTCCGCTTCTGACTGGCAGGTCTGCCTGCAGGCTCTGATTGGCCAGTGAGTCTTGAATGACGTGGAAGGGCACAGCATAGTAATTCCTGGCCCAAGCTTTCAGCCAGTGGCTAGACATTTTCAGATATGCAGAGGTTTGCATTCAATAGCTCTTGTGTGAGTCCTTCAATGTCCTAGCCATCTCCCATCCCCCAGCCCAGGGGAGGACCCACCACTCCAGCTCCCGCACTGGAAACTCTTGCTCCTCCCCTTTGTTGTTGACCTTGTTCCTAGTGTGAAGCTGTCCTAAGCTTCCGCCATAGCACCCAGTAAGAACTTCTTCCTCCTGGAATAGCCCATTTCTCAACTAGCAGTGGAGTTAACAATATGTCCCACAAAGTAGAAATGAGAGACCAAAGAATTTTAGGTACTGGCTAAAAGTTTAAAGCACAAGCCTGAAGGAAGGCTAGCCAGGTGGGAAAATGTCCAGCCACCTGCTGGGGTTGGGGAGAATGGGGGAGGGGAAGAATGCAGCCTTACTGCATTTTTTTTCTGCCCTCTAGAGATACAGTTGCTAGTACACTGGCCCAGAAGGCCAGGCCAGAACTGTTTGTGGTCTTGGTGCCTAAAGTAAACCAATCATTTCAAAAGTCAATTTCCATTACCCAGTCATGTAACCCCAAGGCACGTAACTCCCTGCTTTTTTCTCTTCAAAAACCTCGACCTGTGCTCCAGAATGTATACAATAAACCCTCATGTATTTTCATCGGAGTCGACTTCTGGTGATCTTTGGGGGGTCTCATGAACTAGGCATAACAGAAGGATGCCCAGAATATTAACAATTAAAGATTGAATTTGGGAAATAAGAATTTGTTCTGTGGCTTCATGCAAACTACAGCTATTTTTCACCCGGTAGAGATGAGACCCCCTCCCTTTCTGTCTCTCCTGTACTGCCGTGAGACAGTCTCTCTGACCCCCTCCCCCTTCACTTACTAAATCTCCCGCGTGGAACCAGTCATGAGGTGTGATTTGTGGACCTGCCGTGTTACTTTGTTGCACAATCGTAACACAGAGAACACAAATTCATAATACATCCAAAAGTCACGCATCAGCACTGTTCTTAGAAGATGAGCTTTGCTGAGCTGTTCTTACCTCAGAATGAGGCCGTTTTTTGCAGGCTGGCTCAGAGGAAAGCCACTGCTGTTTCCATGCAGGACCAGCAGGCCGCCATTTTAACAGCCTTGGCTGCTGTCTGACTCATAGCTGTTGCACCGCTGGCTAGAATTCTATTTCTTGCAAGCTTATTTTTATTTTATACATATGGGTGTTCGCCTGCATGTGTCTCTGTGCAGCACCAACCAAAGCAAGAAGAATGCAAGAGATAGCTGGGAATGGAATGACAACAAACGGTTAGCTGCCTAGTGGCGTCGAGGATGGAACGCTGTGTCCTCAGCAAGAACACCCATGGCTCTTCACTGCTAAGCTACCTCTTCAGGCGCTTTATACTTTCTTTATTGGTTGATTCAATTACTCCCCTAGTAACTGGGCCCACACGAAGCCCAAGATGTCCATTGGGCTCAGCTCCTTGGGCTCTGTGCATTAGGTATGCCTTTCTGGTAACACATGACAAAATCTATAATAAGTAAGTATATACCATGTGTGTCTTTCCAGGTCTGGGTTACCCCACTCAGGATGACCTTTTGTAGTTCCAGCCCTGCATATTTATTGATTACATTGTTTTTAATCGTTGAGTATTATTCCATTGTGTAAATGTACCACAACCTTTCTTTATTCATTCTTCAGTTGAGGGACTTCTAGATTGATTCCAGTTTCTGGCTATTACGAATAAAGCTGCTATGATCATAGTTGAGAAATTTCCTTGTTGCATGGTGGAGCATCTTTTGGGTGTATGCTGAAGGGCGGTATAGATTGGTATTGAGGTATAGCTATTCCAAGTTTTCAGAGAAAGCACCAGGTTGATTTCCAGAGTGGTTGAAGCAGTTTGCACTCCCACCAGCAGTGGAGGAGGCTTCCCCTTTCTCCACATCCTCTCCAGAATGTGTTGTCACTTGAGTTTTTGATCTTAGCCATTGAGTCTTGTGTAAGATGGAATCTTAGAGTCATTTTGATTTGTATTTCCCTGGTAACTAAGGACATTGAAGATTTCTTTTTTGTATTTTTTATTTTAATTTTTATTAATTACACTTTATTCACTTTGTATCCCCCCGGAAACCTCTACCTCTTCCCCTCCCAATCCCACCATTCCTCCTCCTTCTCCACACATGCCCCTCCCCAAGTCCACTGATAGAGGAGGTCTTCCTTTCCTTCCTTCTGATCCTAGTCTATCAGGTCTCATCAGGAGTGGCTGCATTGTCTTACCAGGAGTGGCATGGTAAGGCTGCTCCCCACTCAGGGGGAGCTGGTCAAAGAGCAGGCCAATCAGTTCCTGTCAGAGACAGTCCCTGTTCCCACTACTATGGAACCCACTTGGACACTGAACTGCCATGGGGTACCTCTGTGCAGGGGTTCTAGGTTATCTCCATCAATGGTCCTTGGCTGGAGTATCAGTCTCAGAAAAGACCCCTGTGCCCAGATTTTTTGGATCTGTTGCTCTCCTTGTGGAGCTCCTATCCTCACCGGGTCTTACTATTTCCCACTTCTTTCATAAGATTCTCTGCACTCAGGGAATCATATGATAAAAAAGGGAGTTAATATGACCGGGAGAGGACAGGAGCTCCACAAGGACAAAATATATCAGGGCACGGGGCCCCTCTATGAGACCGTTTCTCCAACCAAGGACCATGTATAGATATGTTAGAACCCCTGCTTGGATGTAACCCATGATAGCTCAGTAACCAAGTGTGTTCCTAGTAAGGAGAACAGGAACTATTTCTGACATGAACTCAACCACTGGCTCCTTTGCCCACCCCCTCAAGGGAGGAACAGTCTTGCTAGGCCACAGAGGAGGACATGGCAGCCAGTCCTGAAGATACCTGTAAGCTAGGGTCAGTGTACCTGGAAAGGGGCAGGGAGGAGATGAGGGAGGGAGGGTGGGATTGGGAGAGAATGAAGGAGGGGGCTACGGCTGGGATACAAAGTAAATAACCTGTGATTAATATAAAAAACAAAAATTAATTTAAAAAAAGATTCCCTGCACTCTGCTCAAAGGTTGGCCATAAGTCTCAGCATCTGCTTTGATACCCTGCAGGGTAGAGCCTTTCAGAGGCCCTCTGTGGCAGGCTCCTGTCCTGTTTGCTGTTTTCTCCTTCTTCTGATGTCCATCCTCTTTGCCTTTCTGAATGGGGAATGAGCATTTTAGCCGGAGTCCTCCTTCTTGATTAGTTTCTTTAGGTGTACAGATTTTAGTAGGTTTATCCTAATATCTACTTATGAGTGAGTATATCCCCTGTGTGTCTTTCTGCTTCTGAGACACCTCACTCAGGATGATCTTTTCCAGTTCCCACCATTTACCTGCAAATTTCATGATTTCCTTGTTTTTCATTGCTGAGTAATATTCCATTGTGTAAATGTACCACAATTTCTGTATCCATTCTTCAGTTTAGGGGCATCTGCATTGTTTCTGATGGGTGTAAGGTGAAATCTCAGGGTCATTTTGATTTGCATTTCCCTGATCACTAAACTAAGGATGTTGAGCATTTCTTTAAGTGTTTCTCTGCCATTTGAAAATCCTCTATTGAGAATTCTCTGTTTAGCTGTACCCTATTTTTTATTTGGATTACTTGTTTTGATGCTGTTTAACTTCTTGAGTTCTTTATATATTGTGGATATCAGCACTCTGTCAGATATAGGGTTGGTGAAGATCCTTTCCCAATGTGTAGGTTGTCGTTTTGTTCTGATGACAATGTCCTTTGCTTTACAGAAGCTTTTCAGTTTCATGAGATCCCATTTATTGATTGTTGCTCTTAGAGCCTGTGCTGTTAGTGTTCTGTTCAGGAATCTGTCTTCTGTACCAATGAGCTCTAGGGTCTTCCCCACTTTTTCTTCTAACCGATTTAATGTATCTGGTTTTATGTTGAGGTCTTTGATCTACTTGGACTTTAGTTTTGTGCAGGGTGATAAGTATGGATCTATTTGCATTTCTCTACATGCAGACATCCAGTTAGACTAGCACCATTTGTTGAAGATGCTGTCTTTTTTTTTCCCATTGTATGGTTTTGGTATCTTTGTCAAAATTCAGGTGTCCATAAGTGTGTGGATTTATTTCTGGGTCTTCTATTCAATTCCATTGATCCACCAGTCGGTTTCTATGCCAGTACCATGTAGTTTTTAGTATTGTTGCTCTATAGTACAACTTGAGATCAGGGATGGAGATCCCTCCAGAAGATCTTTTATTGTAGAGGATTGTTTTAGCAATTCTGGGTTTCCTGTTATTCCATAAGAAGTTGACAATTTTTCTTTCAAGGTCTGTAAAGAATTGTGTTGGTAATTTGATGGGAATTGCATTGAATCTGCAGAGTGCTTTTGGTAAGATGGCCATTTTTACTATATTACTTCTGCCAAGCCATGAGCATGGGAGATCTTTCCATCTTCTGATATATTCTTCTAATTCTTTCTTCAGAGACTGAATTCTTTTTTTTCATACAAGTCTTTGACTTGCTTGGTTAGGTTCACATCAAGGTACTTTATGTCCTTTGTGGCTATTGTGAATGGTGTTGTTTCCCTAATTTCTTTCTCAATCACATGATCATTTCCTGAGATGCTGAAAAAGCATTTGACAAAATCCAACATCCATTCATGTTTAAAGTCTTGGAGAGACCAGGGATACAAGGCACATACCTAAACATAGTAAAAACAATATACAGCCAAGCCTACAGTCAAGCCTATAGCCAAGGCAAGGTTGCCCACTCTCTCCATATCTTTTCAAAATAGTTCTTGAAGTCTTTGCTAGGGTAATAAAATAATTAAAGGAGATCAAGGGGCTACAAGTTGGAAAGGTAGAAGTCACAGTACCACTATTTGCAGATGATATGATAGTATACCTGAATGACCCCAAAAATTCTATCAGGGAACTCCTACAGCTGATAAACACCTTCAGCAAAGTGGCCAGGTACAAAAGTAACTCAAAAAAATGAGTAGCCCTCCTGTACACAAAAGACAAAAGGGCCGAAGATTTCTTTACCTGCTTCTCCACCATTAGAGATTCCTCTGTTGAGATTTCTGCTTAGCCCTGTATACAACTTTTAATTGGATTATTTGGTTTGGTGGTGTTTAATTTATTGAAGTCTTTATACATTCTGGATATTAGCCCTTCATCAGATATAGGATTCTAGAGGATCTTTTCCCAATCTGTAGACTGCCATTTCTTTCTATCGATAGTGTCCTTTGCATTACAAAAGCTTTTCAGTATCAAGAAGTCCCATTTATTAATTGCTGATCTTAGAGCCTGAGCTGTTGCTGTGCTGTTCAGGAAGTTGTCTCCTGTGCCAATGAGTTCAAGACTCTTACTCACTTTTTCTTCTCTAGCAGATTTGGTGTATCTGGTTTTATGTTGAGGTCTTTGATCCACTTGGACTTTAGTTTTGTGCAGAGTGATAAATATGGATCTATTTACATTTTTCTACATATAGAGATTCAGTTAGACGAGCACCATTTGTTGAAGATGGTCTTTTTTTATCCATTGTATGGTTTGGCTTCTTTGCCAAAGATCAGGTATGCATAGGTTTGTGGGTTTATTTCTGGGACTTCAGTTCGACTCCATTGATCAATGAGCCCTATTTCTATGCTAATTACCATGCAGTTTTTATTACTATTGCTCCATAGCTTAGCTTTAAGTCAGGAATGTAGATACCTTCAGAAGTTCTATTGCTTTATAGAATTGTTTTAGGTATTTATGGTTTTTGATTTTCCAAATGAATTTAGAATTGTTCTCTCAAGGTCTGTGAAAAATGGTTTTGGTATTTTGATGGGGATTGCATTGACACTTTAGATTGCCTTTGGTCGATGGCCATTTTTGCTATGTTAATTCTACAAATCTATGAGTATGGGACATCTCTGCATCTTCTGGTAGCATTTTCAGTTACTTTCTTGAGAGACTTGAAGTTTTTGTCATACAGTTCTATGGCTTCCTTAGTTACTGTTACCCTTAGATACTTTACGTTACTTCTGGATATTGTGAAAGGTGTGGTTTCCCTATTTCCGTTCTCAACCCATTTGTCATATGTATACAGGAGAGCTATTTTTTTCAAATTAATCTTGTATTCGGCCACTTTGCTGAAAAAGTTTTTCAGCTGCAAGAGTTTTCTGATGGAATTTTTGGGGTCACTCATTTATACTATCGTATCAAATGTGAATAGCGATACTTTAATTTATTCTTCTCTGATTTGTATCCCTTTGATCTCTTTAGTTATCTTATTGCTCAGGCTAGAACTTCTAGTACTATATTGAAGACATATGGAGAGAATGGGCAACCTTGCCTTGTCCCTGATTTTAGTGGGATTGTTTTGTGTTTCTCTCTGTTTATTTTGATGTTTGCTATTGACTTGCTGTATATATCTTATATTATTGGGGGGGGGGTATGAGCCTTGTATTTCTGATCTTTCCAAGACTGTTTTTTTTTATTATTATAAAAGGGTGTTGGATTCTGTCAAAGGCTTTTTCATGCATCTATTGAGATGAGCATGTGATTTTTTTTCTTTCAATTTGTTTATGTGGTGAATCACATTGATGGATTTTCATATGCTGAACCATCCCTGCAGCCATGGGATGAAGCCTACTTGATTATGGTAGATGATGTGTCTGATGTGTTCTTTTATTTGGTTTGCAGATATATTATTGAGTATTTTTGCATCAATGTTCATAATGGAGATTGGTCTGTAATTCTCTTTCTTTGGTCTTTGTGTGGTTAAGCTATCAGGGTGACTCTGGTTTCATAAGATAAGTTTGATAGTGTTCCTTTTGTTTCTATTTGGCAGAAAAATTTGAGGAGTATTGGTGTCAGCTCTTCTTTGCAAGTCTGTTAGAATTTTACACTAAAACCATTTGGCCCTGCAGATTTTAGGGGGTTGTGGCAGGGTTTGGAGATTTTGATGGTTGCTTCTATTTTTTAATTAATTTATTGTTTATTAATGATAGTTTATTCACTTTGTATCACAACTGTAGCCCCCTCACTTGTCCCCTCCCAATCTCACCTACCCTCCCTCATGTCCTACCATGCCCCATCCCTAGTCCACTGATAGGGGGGTTCTTCCTCCCCTTCCTCTGACCCTAGCATATCAGATCTCATCAGGACTGACTGCATTGTCTTCCTCTGTGGCTTGGTAAGGCTGACTCCCCTATTCAGAGAAAAGTGATCAAAGAGCCAGCAACTGAGTTCATGTCAAAGACATTCCTGGTTCACATTACTAGGTAACCCACTTGGAGACTGAGCTGCCATGGGGCTACATTTGTGCAGGAGTTCTAGGTTATCTCCATGCCGGGTCCATTGTGAGTATAATTAATGTTTTTTGGAATATACAAAATTTAACCTTCAACATTAAAATACTGATTTCCCTACTCCACTATCTTGTTTCAATCCGGACATTGTATTGTGCTGCTTATTCTAAGCATGACCTGTCTCAGGTATGAGTAAACAAGCCACCATTTGTTCTTTGTGTTGTCAATGAAAACAACCAGCCACAATGCTATACAATGGAGGGAATGGAGTGGGACATCATGGTTGGGGGTGGGACAGAATGTAGCAGGAGAGTAGGAGCAGAGGTCGGGAGAAGAGAACTTGGAGCCACATGGAGAAATGAACCCAACCTAAGATATGACAGAAAGTTAGTATAATGGGTAAAATATGAAGGATAGGAAACTATGAATGCTTGGAAGTTTACGATGGAGTAATCGTTGCCCAGCATTATGCTCTAGATTAATTAAAATAATAGTAGTCTCTGGTGATTTGGGCATACAGCTTGTTTAGGAATAACCACTGCTTAACTAAAAGATGAATCAATAGTAAAATTTAATATCCCACAACAGTCCTTGGTTGGAGTGTCAGTCTCAGAAAAGACCCTGTGTTCAGATTCTTTGGTTCTGTCACTCTTCTTGTGGTAGTCCTGTGCCCTCCAGATCTTTCTATCTCCCCTTTCTTTCTAAGATTCCCTGCACTTTGCCCAAAGTTTGCCTATGAGTCTTAGCATCTGCTTTGATACTCAGGCCCTCTGAGGTAGGCTCCTGTCCTGTTCCCTGTTTTCTCCCTCTTCCTATGTCTGCCCTGTTTGCCTTTCTTAATGAGAATTGATCATCCAATCCAAGGTCTTCCTTCTTCCTTAGCTTCTGTGGGTGTACAGATTTTAGTATGTCTATCCTACATTGTATGTCTAATATCCAGTTATAAGTGAGTATATACTATGTGTGTCTTTCTGCTTCTGGGATACCTCATTCTAGTTTCCATCATTTGCCTGCAAAGTTCATGATTTCCTTGTTTTTCATTGCTGAGTAGTATTCCAATTAATGTACCACAATCTTTGTATCCATTCCTCAGTTGAGGGACATCTGGGTTGTTTCCAGATGCTGGCTATTCTGAATAAAGATGCTATGAACATGGTTGAACAAATGTTCCTATTGCATACTTCAGCATATTTTGGATATATACTTAGGACTGGTAGAACTGCATCTTGAGGTAGCCCTATGCCTAATTATCTGAGAAAGAGTCAGATCTATTTCCAAAGTGATTGTACAAGTTCACATTCTCACCAGCAATGGAGGAGGGTTCCTCTTTCTCCACATCCTCTCCAGAATGTATTGTCATTTGAGTTGTTGATCTTAGCCACTCTGATGGGTGAAAAGTGAAATCTCAGGATTGTTTTGATTTGCATTTGCATCTGATGATTATGGATGTTGAGCATGCCTTTAAGTGTTTCTCTGCTGTTCCATATTCCTCTAATGATAGAGCTCAGTTTAACTCTGTATCCATTTTTAAATTGGATTACTTGACTTGTTGCTCTTTAACTTCTTGTGTTCTTTATATATTCTGGATATTATCCCTTTGTCAGATATAAGAGTCAAGAAGATCTTTTCCCTATCTGTAGACTGCCATTTCTTTTTATCGATAATATCCTTTGCGTTACAAAAGCTTTTCAGTTTCAAGAAGTCCCATTTTCTTATTGTAGATCTTAGAGCCTGTGAGATTGCTGTGCTTTTCATTTTGTCTCCTGTGCCAGTGAGTTCAAGGTTCTTCCCCACTTTTTCTTCTAACAGATTTAGTATGTGTGGTCTTTGATCCACTTGATCTTTAGTTTTGTGCTGAGTGATAAATATGGATCTATTTACATTTTCAACATGTAGACATACAGTTAGAACAGCACCGTTTGTTGAAGATGCTGTATATTTCTATTCTATGGTTTTGGCTTTTTTTTTTTTGTCAAAAATCAATTATCTGTAGGTATATGGGTTTATTTGTGGGTTTTCTACTTAATTTCATCAATCCACTCTTTTGTATCTATGTCAGTACCATGTAGTTTTTTATTACCATTGCTTTGTAGTACAACTTGTGATCAGGGTGGAGATACCTCTAGACGATTTGTTGTTGTACAGTGTTGTTTAGCAATTTGGGGTTTTGCTTTTCCACATGAAAATGAGAATTGTTCTTTCACATTCTGAAAAGAATTGTGTTGGTATTTTGATGGGAATTACACTGAGTCTGCAGATTGCTTTTGGCCATTTTCACTATGTTAATCCTACTGATCCATGAGCATGGGAAATCTTTCCATCTTTTGATATCTTCTACAATTTCTTTCTTCAGAGACTTGAAGTGTTTTTCAAACAGGTCATTCACTTGCTTGATTACAATCACACCAAGGTACTTTATATTACTAGTGGCTGCTGTGAATGGGGGTTTCCCTAATTTCTTTCTTAGCCCTTTAGTCTTTCATATACAGGAGGGCTACTGATTTTTTTTTTAGTTAATTTGTACCAAGCCTCTTTGCTAAATGAGCACTCTGGTTGAATTTTTGGGGTCCCTCATGTATACTATCATATCATCTGCAAATAGTGATACTTTGACATCTTCTTTTCTCAGTTGTATCCTCTTAAGCTTTAGTATTCTTATTGCTCTAGCTAGGACTTCAAGTACTGTTTTGAAGAGATATGGAGAAACTGGGCAGCCTTGCCTTATACCTGATTTCAGTGGGGTTGATTTAAGTTTCTCTCCATTTAGTTTGATGTTGGCTAAAGGCTTACTGTAACTTATCATATATATATATATATATATATATGTTTAAAATCTTTTGGAAAGACCATGTGTATAGATTTTAAACATAAATGGAATTTGGAATTTGTTAAATCTTATTTTTGGCATCCAAGGAGATGATCATGTGGTTTTTCTCCTTCAGTGTGTTTATATGGTAGATTACATTGATGGATTTCCTTATATTGAACCACCCCTGCATGCCTGGGATGTGGCCTACTTGATCGTGTTTGATGATAACTTTTATGTGTTCTTGGATTCAGTTTGCAAGTATTTCATTGAGTATTTTTTGCACCAATATTGATAAGAGAGATAGGTCTGAAGTTTTCTTTTTTGAGGGGGTCTTTTTGTGGTTAAGGTTTCAGGGTGACTCTGGCTTCATAGAGTGAGTTCCTTCTGTTTGTATTTTGTAGAATAGTTTGAGAAATATTGGTGTTAGGTTTTCTTTGAATGTCTCGTAGAATTCCACACTAAAATCATCTGGCCCTCCACTTTTTTGTGTGTCTCTGTTTGGGGGTTGGGAGACTGTTAATGGAAGCTTATATTTTCTGAGGGGCTTATAGTATAGTTTACATTGTTTACCTATTCTTGATTCAACTTTGGTAGTTGAAAACTATCAAGAAAGTCATCCATTTCATTTAGATTTTCCAATTTGGTGGAATACAGGCTTTTGAAATAAGACCTAATGATTCATTGGATTTCTTCAGTGTCTGTTGTTATGGCCCCCTTTTCCTTTCTAATTTTGTTAATTTGGGAACTGTCTCGCTGTCTTTCAGTTAGTTTGGCTAGGGCTTTGTCTATCATGGTGACTTTCTCAAAGAACCAGCTCTTGAATTCATTGATTCTTTGTATGACATTCATCCTAATTTATTGCTATCAGCTATGAGTTTAATTATTTCCTGACTCTACTCCTCGTGGTATGTTTGCTTCTTTTTTCTCCTAAGGCTCTCAGATGATCTTTTATGTTGCTACTATGGGATCTCTCCAATTTATTCATGAAGGGACTTAGTAATAAGGAATTTCCTCTTACCAGCTCATTCATGGTGTCCAGTAATTTTGGGTAAGTTTGCTCTCACTTTCAGTTAATTCTAGGAGCTCTTTCTTTCTTTATTTTGTCCCTCACCCAGTGATCATTGAGCAGGTCGTTGTAAAGATTCCAGGAGTTTGTAGGCTTTTTGCTGTTTCTGTTGAGGTCTAGCTTTAATCCATGGTGATCTGATAAAAAACAATGGATTAATTCAATTTTCATGATCAGTTAAAGTTTGCTTTGTGACCCACTGTATGGTCAATTTTATAAGAGGTAACATGTGCTGATGAGAAGAAGGTATAATCTTCTGTGTTTGGGTGAGAAGTTCTGCAGATCTCTACTAGTTCCATTTCATTTATAGTGTATGTTAGTTTCATTATTTTCTGTTCTGTTTCTTGGTAACCTGTCCACTGGATGGAGTGTGATATCGTAGTTTCTGACTACTAATGTGGTGGGATCAATGTGTGATTTAAGCTTTAATAATGATACTTTTATGAATGCAGGTGTTCTTGTATTTGGGGCTTAGACGGTCAGGATTGTGATGTCCTCTTATGGATTTTTCCTTTGATGAGAATGAAGTGTCTTTCCCCATCTCTTTTGATTTATTTTAGTGGAGGATCTGTTTTATTAGATATTGAGATGCCTACTTCAGCTTGCTTTTTCTGTCCTTTTGCTTGGAAAATCTTTTTCCAGCCCTGTATTCTGCGGTAGTGTCCAACTTTGATATTGAGGTGTGTTTCGTGAAGGCACAAAAATGTTGGATCCTGTTTCCGAAACCATTCTGTTAGTACGCTTTTCTTGGAGAGTTGAGTTCATTGATGTTGATAGATACTAATGACCAATGATTATTAGTTCCTTTTATTAGGTGGGTCTGTTGCTAGGCTTTGTGATCAGACCCAATATTCAGTCTCCATTACTTCCCTGTAGCACATTCTGTATCTCTGAGGCTTTGTGAGCAGTGCAGCAACCAGAGTGCAGGACCTTGAGAAATCTGCCATTTCTTCTGGGGTTAGGACTACGTCCCTGGAGTGTTCAGGCAGGGTTCCTGGGATGTCTGTGAAGTCAGAGAGGCATAGGTTACCTTTCTGTACTGACAAAATGCAAGCAGTTTCTATGTTGGGCAAGGATTCAGCAGTATCTACCCACTGGGTAGCCCTCAAAGTAGGATCCTCCTGTACAGTCCTTAGATAATGTTGGCCGTTTGGGGTGGTGTCTGTAGCTGTATAGTAGAAAAAAAGGCATTTCACTGCCATCCACATAATGAGCTCCTGGTGCTGTGTAGAGCCTCTGAGCATCTTTAGAGCACAGGCAATGACATGCTATCCTTCCAGAGAAGCTGGGATGAAAGGTGCTCTCTTTTCTCAGTGTAACTAAGGCACAGTGTGCACAGCATCAGTCAGGGACTTTTGAGGTACGTGTTTAAGTTTAGTAACTAAAAGTGAAGGTTTATTTCAGATCAGTGATGAAGCTGGCAGAAAGATTCATTCACCAGCCAAAAAGCCTTGTTTTATTTTTTTTGGGTAAGAGTGGGTTATTTTGCTTTCAGTTCAATATATAACGAGGCAGGGACAATGTCTATTTTCACCTTATATGATCTTCCTGAGAAAGAGCTCAGTGGTGTCACTTCAGGAAATTCGGCCTGCAAGCATTGCTTCGGCCTGGCTTCCCTGCTGAGGTGACACAAACAGGCTCAAGGAGCCTAGATGAGATAGGATGTGTAGAAGTTGGAAATGAGCATCGACCACAGAACATGTCCATCAGAACCAGCAGAACTCAGTAGAGAAAGGAAGGGCAGAGAGAGTTCTGAAGTTAACCACTGAGACTACAAAGGTCCAATTGTGTTACCACAATGGTCATCAGATTGGGGTTAAAGAGTTGGTTTGGAATTTAAACAGTGTCCCAACCAATCATGCTCTGTCCAAAAGAGCAACCTACCAAGCCTCTCTGGGACTCAGTATTCTCCTCTGCCAGGTGAATATTACTGGACAATGTGTGTAAGTCCTGGTTCAAATACCTGGTTCACAGCACCTGCACTGGTTTGTTCATCACCCAGGCAGTGAGGGCAGGTAGTTTGCTCAGGCTGTCAGCCTAATCGTAAGCTGATAGGTTTCCTTCAGTGGCAAAGATACAAAATTTCCACTTTATATTCTCCTGGCTTCTTGGATATCAACTTCACATCATGAGATCCACATTCCTAACTATCATCACCCATAGCTGGAGCCAGTGTATATTTGTACTGTCTCTCCTGGGATTCCCTGACTGGCCACAGTTCACAAGACTCTCTTGCCCTGGCTCGGAATTCAGCAAAATGCATCAGGTCTGAAGACTGTCTTAGTTGTCGCTGTCTGTCAACCAGGCCAGTTATAGGCCCAGGAATGTCTATCTCATGTCTCTCGCTTGGCTTTACCTGCTAGGTTGTGTGAACCCTCACGCTCATGGCACTCTCTCTCTCTCTTTGAGTCCAGCTGAGATGTTTTTGAAATAACCTATTTTTCAATCATGGAATGAAAAAATAAAATAAGATTTAAAAAGAATCCATCCTTGTTTGGATGAAGAGTAATACTTCTGGAAATTCTCCAATAATTAACTGGCAAATCTTTTGATATGGTCTCAATAATTAGGTTATTTCAATTTCTTCCTTTCATCCATTAAAAAATGTGTGAACTCTGTGTGTACACAACACTACCATGGTGTGCATGGGGCAGTGACAGGATAGCTTATTGCTGTCTAGTATCTACTTCCCCTATGTGTGTTCTACACATGAAACCCAAGGAGTTGTTTGGTTCAAGCGACCTCACTGGCACTTCTTTGGGCTTATACAGTATGTATGTACTTCTGTGTGAGAGTTCATATACCACAGCCCATGTATACAAATAAGAAAAAATTGGAGGAGAAAGATGGGTCTCCCAGAGATGAATTCAGGTCATCAGTCTTAGCAGCAACCAACTTTACTCAGTACTTGTCTTACCCACTAGACAATTTTCTGGCATTCATTTGTGATTCTGAGAAAGTGTTATGAACAAGTATTTACTCCTAAGAAGAAACTAACAGTAAAACATAGCAGCATATAATTTCTATTTACAAATAGGATTTATTACACAAATCATCCTGTAATTCTCCATTCTTGGATGACAATATGTTTACAACCTGAAAAGAAGACAATATTGTACTGGTGTAAGGTTTCAACTATTTTTATTTGATCCTCAATAGGATGGCTAAGAGGAAAATGTCTATGGTGTGCAAACTTGGTAACCTGACTTTCAAAATCATATCAAGATAGCCAAAGTAGACACCACATACCTGTCTCCCATCTTTCCATATAGGTCATGTCCTAACTTCCTAACCTGGCCTTCATAATAATATAACCAAAGTAGATACCACACACTTGTCTCCCAGTCTTCACATGTGCCATGGCCTAAAATCATATAAACACATTAGATTATCTCTCTCTTTCTACTATTGATCTAAAATACTTGGGATAAATCTCATTGCTGTAACATTACCTATCATCACTAAATTATTCCCTTAATAGTACTTCAAAATGAAGTGCCAAATGTTAACTGAGGGAACATGAAGAAGCATGGAAGAGCAAATAATATATACATGTATATACCAAACAAGTTACATTGTGAGATATACAGTTGACTGCTGAATGTTCTATTTTGTTATGTCTCTACCAGATAGATGGAAATGGTGCCTTGGATACACATACATTTATATTCTCTTCTATTTAGCATTTGAACATTTTCATTGTTTAATGTGCCGATAATGGGGGTACATCTACCCTTGGGCTTGTACTCAGGAGGCAGACACATGAGAACAAAGAATTAAAAATGTTGCCTTGACTAATGACTGACATTCAACTCAGGTGGGCAATATTTAAAACGAATTTGTTAAACTGTGTAAAACAAAAAAAGGAACAACCACCCCCACCATTCCCAGGCACCCATACTTGTAAAGTCCGATCACATAGTGCCTGACATTAACATAAACAACAGAACACTTAGGTAACAGGCATCCCACTGTATACACTGCAGTAGAAAAATACCTATCTCCAAGTAAAATCACAAAAGACGATGAACAGCAGCCACAGGACAAGGAAAGCCTAACCAAGTTCTCAAAATTGACAGGCCACACATACAGCAAACTTCAATACCTACTCCAAATGTGTCAAAATACAAGCAACAACCACAACTGATGACTTCTTCCATTATACTCAAGTGAACATGGTAAATAATTTACTTCCTTCAAGGCTGTGATGAAAAACAGATAGAACAAGACTCTTTCTTGGACTGAATATAACTACGATAACTAAAGTCTTTATCAAATCACTTATATGAGTATGGTTTTGATCTTCTTTCCCACTTCCTGACATCAAGATGATGTAGCCAGCCTTCAAAACATTAACAGGGATAGAAAGATTGATGTGCAGCTAAGACAAGTTCATTCATGGTACCAGTGTCAGGTTTTTGACAACTTTCTGTAATTACCACAACAAGAACAGGCATGGGTCCAATTTTCTTCGCAACCAGCCTGTACGTACTCACATTCACAAAGACACACTGACAGTACATAATCAAAGTAAAACAATTTGTGAAACAAAAGTTTATTCATCAAAGTTTTTCTTGTGTAAGCATTTATTCCTGTAATTCATCTGTGGGGACACCTACAGAGATTTTCCTCATCATGAATTGGTTGATATCACAGAGAACAAGCATGTAGGCTTGCAGTCATAACCACAAATGCTTTTCAGGTGGAGTTATCATTTGGGACAATTTAGGAAATTGTGCCCTGCTAGAGGAAATATGTCACTTGGGGAGGGCTCGAGAGTTTACTGCCATATACCTTTTCTAGAGAACACTCTCTACTAAGTGCTGCTGGTTGAGGATGTGAGCCCTAATCTCCCCAGCTTAATCAACCTTGCGTGACACTTGCTGCATTGCCACTTTCATGGGGATCCCACATCCTTCTGGATACATAAACCAAAACAACAGCAAAGGTACTAATACACACCCATAAATTTTGACACTTGGATGAGTTATTTGATGTAATGAAAGAAAATTGTAAAATCTAAAAGGGTCACCATGTTTAAATTCATTAAGCATTTTCGATGAGTTTGAAAGCTCAAACAAAATAAAGATGGACATCATAATGTTTGAATAGATCATTGACACTTGTTGCTTTTTTTCTCCAGAATAATCTAGTGTAACTGAGTATGTGTTGGCTAAAGATTTTAGAAAATCCTTCATAGACATAGGTCTCCGTCAGTGATTTTTTAAGATGCTCAAAGACCACTGTGATGTGCAAACCCTTTAACAGATTCTTTAAACACCAAAGGTTTTATTTACTCTTGTATAAAAATACCATTAAGTATCATTTCCAAACTACATAAATTTATGGATTTTTCTGAAGATTTTCTCATGAGTTTTAAGACTATCGCTCCATGAGAAGACATTATCACATTGCTTATGCAAAGGATTTATCTACAGGATGTGTTCTTTTATGTATTTGAAGATAAATTTGGTATGAAAATGTTAGGAGAAAGCAAAAGAAACATGTCCTAACTACTACCTTTTTGTTACTTCCTCCATTGAGTCATAAGGTAAAACTGAGTTTAAGCTCCTAGGCCTTAGGGGTGCTGGAGGCTTTCCACTAACTGACCAGCTTCCTTTATTCATGTTTTGTCCCCTAAAGCATCATGCCTGTTGGAATTCACAAAAGAACAAGTGGTTATGGGGGTTAGGCTGCAAAACCCACATTCTGTACTAGTTGGCGTAGATCAACTACAAAAAGAAAGCCCCATTCCCTAAATCCTAATTGGTCGAAGAGGCAGCTGTAACGTGCCACAGGTGTCTATGAGTTTCTTTTGTGGCCCTGAATGACCACTAGCAGCTTGATTACAATGAATCCTTGTCATTTCCACTGACCTGGTGTTACAGTTGTATTCGATCTCAGAAGCAATCACACACAAAGGCTTTATCACATTGTTTACATTCATCAAATTTCTCTCCACTGTTAATACTTTCAGATTATGAAGCCTGCAGAAACGTGCAAAGGCATCACTATCGTAAATATATTCATAAGGTTTCTCTCCAGTATGAATTCCTTCAGGATGATGAGAAAAAGCTTCGCCATATTAAAAACTTTTCTACAGTTTCTCTTCAGGATGAACTCTTTCATGAGTGTAAAGATGACTGTGACATGCTTTATTTACCATCCTGTATACAAATGACAAAAAAGCTGAGAAAGAAATTAGGGAAACAACACACTTCACAATAGCCACAAAGGACATAAAGTACCTTGGTGTAGCTCTTACCAAAGAAGTCAAAGACTTGTTTGGAAAAAAACTTTTAGTCTCTGAAGAAAGAAATAGAAGAAGATATCACAGGAATGAAAGCTCTCCCATGCTCATTGCTTGGCAGGATTAACATAGTAAAAATGGCCATCTTACCAAAACTTAATCCAATTACCATCAAATTAACAACACAATTCTTTTTTTAATTTTTTTCTTTATTAATTACACTTTATTCACTTTATATCCCCCCCTGTGGTTCTCTCCATCCTCCCATCCCAATCCCTCCTTCCCTCCACCCTTTGCATGCATGTCCACTAATAGGGAAGGACTTCTTTACTTCTGATCCTAGTCAATTAGGTCTCATCAGGAGTGGCTGCCTTGTCTTCTTCTGTGGCCTGGTAATGCTGCTTCCCCCTCAGGGGGAGGTAATTAAAGAGCAGGCCAATCAGTTCATATCAGAGACAGTCCCTGTTCCTATTACAATGGAACCCACTTGGATACTGAACTGCCATGGGCTACATCTGTGCAGGGGTCTTAGGTTATCTCCATGCATAGTCCTTGTTTGGCATATCAGTCTCAGGAATGACCCCTGTGCTCAGATATTTTGGTTCTGTTGCTCGCCTTCTGGAGTTCCTGTCCTCTCCAGATCTTACTGTTTCCCACTTCTTTCCTAAGATTCCCTGCACTCTGCCCAAAGGTTGCCCATAAGTCTCAGCATCTATACTGATAGTCTGCAGAGCAGAGCTTTTCAGAGGTCCTCTGTGTCAGGCTCCTGACTTGTTCCCTCTTTTCTCTTTTTCTGATGTCCAGCCTCTTTGCCTTTCTGGATAGGAATTGAGCATTTTAGCAAGAGTCCTCCCTCTTGATTAGTTTCTTTAGGTGTACAGATTTTAGTAGGTTTATCTTATATTATATGTCTATATAAAATACCAAACAACACAATTCTTTACAGACCTTGAAAGAAAAATTCTCAACTTCATATGGAATAACAAGAAACCCAGAATCACTAAAACAATCTTCTACTTTAAAAGATCTTCTGGAGGTATCTCTATCCCTGACCTCAAGCTGTACTATATAGCAAGAATATAAAAAACTGTATGGTACTGGCATAGAAACAGAATGGTGGATCAATGGAATCGAATAAAAGACGCAGAAATAAACCCACACACTTATGGACACCTGATTTTTGACAAAGATGCTAAAACCATACAATGGAAAAAAGACAGCATCTTCAACAAATGGTGCTGGTCTAACTGGATGACTACATGTAGAAAAATGCAAATAGATCCATACTTATCACCCTGCACAAAACTAAAATACAAGTGGGTCAAAATCTCAACATAAAAACAGACACACTAAACCCCTGAGAAGAAAAAGTGGGGAAGAGCCTTGAACTCATTGGCACAGGAGACAACGTCCTGAACAGAACACCAACAGCACAGGCTCGAATAGCAACAATCAATAAATGGGATCTCATGAAACTGAAAAGTTTCTGTAAAGCAAAGGACACTGTCATCAAAGCAAAACGACAGCCTACAGATTGGGAAAGGATCTTCACCAACCCTATATCTGACAGAGCCCTAATGCCCAGATTATATAAAGAACTCAAGAAGCTAAAAAGCAACAAATCAAGTATTCTAATTTAAAAATGGGGTACAGAGCTAAACAGAGATTCTCAATAGAGGAATTTCAAATGGCAGAGAAATACTTAAAGAAATGCTCAACATCCTTAGTGATCAGGGAAATGCAAATCAAAATGACCCTGTGATTTCACCATACACCCATCAAAATTCCTAAGATCAACAACTCAAGAGACAACACATGCTGGAGAGGATGCAGAGAAAGAGGAACCCTTCTCCATTGCTGGTGGGAATGTAAACTTGTACCACCACTTTGGAAATCAATCTGGTGCTTTTTTAATTAGGAATAGTACTACATCAAAACCCCGCTTTACCACTCCTAGGCATATAACAAAAAGATGCTCAAGTATACAAAAACGACATTTGCTCGACCATGTTCGTAGAACTTTTATTTGTAATAGACAGAAGCTGAAAACAACCCAGATGTCCCTCTGAGGAGGAATGGATTCAGAAATTGGTACATTTACACAATGGAATATTACTCAGCAATTAAAAACAAAGAAATCATGAAATTTGTAGGCAAATGGTGGGTTCTAGAAAAGATCATCCTGAGTGACGTATCCCAGAAGCAGAAAGACACACATGGTACACACTCACTTAAAAGTGGATATTAGACATATAATATAGGATAATTTTACTAAAATCTGTACACCTAATGAAGCCAATCCAGAAGCAGGACCCTGGGTAAGATGCTGAATCTTCATTCAGAAAGGTAAACAAGATGGACATCAGGAGAGGTAGAAAACAGGAAATAGGACAGGAGCCTATCACAGAGGGCCTCTGAAAGGCTCTATCCAGCAGGGTATCAAAACATATGTTGAGATTCATAGTCAAACTTTGGGCAGAGAGCAGGGAATCTTAGGAAAGAAGGGAGAGATAGAAAGACCTGTAGGGAATGGGAGCTCCACAATGAGAGTAACAGAACCAAAAAATGTAGACACAGGGTTCTTCAGCCTTAGCAGTCCACAGAAGACAATGAAGCCAGTCCTGATGAGACTTAATAGACTAGAGTCAGATGGAAGGGGAGGAGAAGGGGAGGAGGAGCTCCCCTATGATTAGACTGAGGGAGGGGTAAGGAGAAGAAGAGGGGGCAGGGTGGGATTGGGATGGAATGGGGGAGAGGGCTACAGATGGGATACAAAGTGAATAAACTGTAATTAATAAAAATAAAATAAAAAATTAAAGTAAAAGAAAAAGTGTTTATCACAAATAGCCTAGGGCAGGAGACAGTATTCACCCATTAAGAGCTCTTGCTGGTATAGCAAATAATGGAGCAAATTGCCAGTATTTACATGGAGGCTCACAACTATCCATTATACCAACTTCAGGAGTTCTAAGGACTTCTTCTGACTACTGTACAGACCAGGTACACACGATGTACATACACATCCATGCTTACAGGCAAACTACTCAGATACATGTACAAATTCAAAACAAACACAACAGGGAGGAAGAATGTGATAAACCTGAAATCCAAAGACTCACAGTGCTCAAGTGCTGTTAGAGTCATAAATACATGCATCCTGAGAAACAGAATATACTCTCTGACAAATTTCAAACTTCAAGAGGTAAATGATGAAGATCAGCACAACAGCATGTGCTTGCATGTACAGAAACCTACATGAGCCCATCAGGTAATAGCATAAAAGTAAAACAAGCCAGGCATGTGGGCCCAATCTAATCCCAACATGTTGGAGCCAGATTCCACTTAATCTCTAAAACTGGCCTGGCTGGTCTACAGACCTACTTCCAATATAGTGTCGACAACACAGAGAAACTTTGTCATTAAAATAAAAAGTAAAAACTGCAAGTATGAAAATATCAGACTAGCAAAGTAATTCAGCATTGAATAGCAATTGTTTCTACTGTAACTTAGTTGATTTAGTGCTAGAGTTTATAATGGTGAAGCCATGACAGCATGAGCAGGAAGGTGAATGATCATTTTCAACAGCAGCACAGTAGACACAAAGATCAAGAAATGGGTTGAGTCTATAGACACTCAAATCCATCTCCAACAGAAATCTAGAAAGAATCCTACTACAAAACCTTCCAAAACCTCCCCCAAAGAAAGCCACAAAGTAGAGACAAGTGTTCAAAGACAACATCCTATCTGGGAGCTTTTTGATTCAATCAAATATATTCTGAAATTGGTCATTACAGGCTCATGGTCATCCCATGTAGAACATGCATTTAGTCCAACTTCAATGATCCTAATAATTTACAATAGCCTGTACACTCTGCAAATGTCCAAAGTCTCTTCTAATACCTATAAGGCTCTCTTGACTGCCATACCTTGCAAAACAGAAAACAAGTGATGCCTCTCCAACATAGAATGGCACAGAATACCCCTTCCCATTCCAATACAGAGGAATGTGTACATAGTGAGGGAAGATTGGACCAAGGCAAGAAACCCAAAGGGCAAACACCAAATCCTGCATCTCTGTCTCAAACACACGGTGCTTCAGTTTTAAAGAGTTATGAGTGCCCTATCCCTGCAACTTCTCAGACTTCTCTCAATTCCATTACTTCTACTCTATGCATGCATTAATCTATGGCAGGTGTCTCATAGCTTAGGTATCTCAATATCTTGTGGTCTCAAAAGGCATCTCAGGCTTCATCTTCACAGCTTCATGGCATGAACTCTCACAGTGTCCAACTAGGTCTTTGACTCCACCAAACATAGATGCCTGGAACAGGCTGAACTGAAATCACAGATGAAGAATCCATGACCTAAATTTTGACATCTTCCTTGTTACCATAACCAGCACAATATGGATGATGCTGTTGTTTACCTTCTATACTGGGTTGGACCCTGCCACACTAGCACCACAGTTGCAGCAGCTTTTATATGAGGTTCCTTCCTGGGACTAGGATTTTTACAACTCCTTCCCTTGAATGAAGGTAAGGGGTGTTACTCTTAAGACACCTTTTTAGGCTTCCAGTAGAGAGCAAAAGGCTTCTCTTTAATGGCGATAATCTTGAAAATCCCTACCTCTGCTTCAACATTTGATTGCCATATGAAACTACCTAGTGCTGTCATTCCCCACAAACCAGAGACACTGCATTCATTTCTGCCCTACTTGTTGCTTTTTTTCACAGTGTTTCTGAATGAGTCCCTAGTAAAAACCATCCTACCCACACAATATTCTATGTATGAAGTCAGCCCATTATTTTTTAATTTTTCCTAACCCAATTTTTAGAGCACAATGAGAATAAGAAGGATTTGCCGCCAGAATATGACACTTCCAGAGGTCCTTGTTGGTATAATGTTCTTTTGGAATGTATACAATTTATCCTTATTCATTCAAATGCTGATTTCCCTACCCCACTATCTGGTTTCAATCCAGTCATTGCATTGTGGTGTTTATTCTAAGTGTTTATTCTTACTGTCTCAAGTTCATGTAAATATGCCATCATTTGATCTCTATATTATTAATTAAACAACCAGCTCCAATGCTGTGCAATGGAGAGGATAGGGTGGTTGGGAGAGGGGAGGAGAAGGAGGCGAGTAGGAGAGGAGTGAGGTCAGCTAGACAGGTCTTGGAACCTGGGGAGAGATGGACAGGACCTAAGATGACTAAAAGCAAGTATAATGGGTTAAATCTGAATGGAAGGAAACTATGTGGGCTTAGAGGTTTAGGATAGAATGACTATTGCCCAGCATTGTGCACTAGGTTAAGTAAATAAATCCTAGTCTCTGTGTGGTGATTTGGGTATACAGCTAGATTAGAATTAACAACTGCTTAACTAAAAGATAAAACAATAATAAATACTAATAACCCACAACTGGTCCTAAATCAAATAGACCTACTATATGTCTATAGGACTTTTTACCCAAACTCAAAAGAATATACCTTCTTTTCAGCATGTCATGGAACATTCTCAAAAATTGACCATATACTCGGGCACAAAGCACAAAGTCTCAACAGATACAAGAAGATCAAAATAATCCTTTGTTTCCTATCAGACCACCATGGCCTGAAATTAGACCTCAACAACAACAGAAATAACAAAAAGGCTACATACACATGGAAACTAAACAACATTCTACTCAACGACAGCTTGGTCAGGGAAGAAATGAAAAAAGAAATG
>NW_026595995.1:0-19524 GCF_907164565.1 Psammomys obesus
ACTGGGATACTCACGCAGTCAGAAGTATTCACTGGGATGGTGTGGGCAAGAAAGTCTCTCTCGTTGTTCAGGCTAACATCAACTAAGATGGTTCTAAATGCACAGAAAGGCAGACCTCAAGAAGCAGCCTAGAGATCAGTACCTGGGCAGGGGCTTTCCTCATGGTAGCAACCCTGGACTTCTAGCACTTGGACTTCTCAGAGTGGACAGGTGAGTAGTGAGAGATTATTATCCAAAGCACAAGGAGTCAACTTGTGCAATTATGGTCAAGTGTATGGTTCAGGACATAAGGAGCCCTCATGGATTTTGATATCATCATAGCAGTAGGCTATGAACAAGGGAGTGTTGCTTATGCTCTGTGCAATTCTCTGGACTTACAAAGTTTGTTGTCTTTGCTTTGGAACAGGTGTCCTGGACCACTAGGTATTGATGCTCAGGCTTACTGTCTCTTGCTCTCAGCTCTGAGCACTGGGTAATCCCTGCCTATCATGGGGATCACCAACAAGGTCAGGTGGTAGAGCATCTAGAGCTCACCTGCAGACAAACAGATACTCTACAACAGAGGGGAAACCAAATGCTCTGCACCATGAGGGCTACATGATCTCTGGAATTATAGTGTCAAGAATTGTGAGCACTTACTGTCCAGGTTGCTGTATTTTTGGTCTAGGACAAATAATGACAGTGGAGTTCAAATCAGTTGGAGTTATTTCTAAAGAAGTGAAACGAAAAGGAACGTCAATACTCATGCTGATATACCCGAGTCCACGCATGACGAGCAGAGCTCACACCTTAGCACTTTGCTAATGACTGAAAGCATTGGCTGGTGCTTCAGTCCATGCATAATTCTAGGTCCTTTGACGTACTGTGGACCATGGCCATCCTCTCTGAGCTGATGTTTAAAGTGAGACCAACAAGAAGCAGCCAGGGGATGAACTGACAGAATTTCAGCATGTCTGCTGAGGTTCCTGAGGGGGAAGGGACAAGGAAGGGAGGGTGGGCTGAGCTGTGGGAAGAGGTATTGCTTTGTTTCAAGTTTGCTGACTGCTGGAGCTGCGCAAACACTGGACATAGAGGCCACAGAACTTGCTGGCAGGTGTAGGGGTTGTATTTAGAGAAGTCAAGGATGACTTTGGGATTTATGACTGGCGAGATTGTATGGATGCCATTTACCAAGCTAGGGAAGCCAGTGTGTGTTGGGGGATGATGACGATGATGATTTCTGTAGGAACCAGCGAAGGACACATAGTTGTGACATTCTCATCTCACCTCCTAAGTTTGGTCTGGAGGAGAGAACTGAGCCGAATCTCTGCTGGCAAGGATTCCAGCTTCCTGACCCGCCCAGCAGCACTTTCCCAGGTGCTTGCTTCTCCCTGTGTAGACTGGACTACCTGGCTTCAGAGAACCCTGGGGGTCCTGCCACCTGTGCTTGATGGAGGACAATCATTTCCCTGTCGTAACCTCCATTTCCCAAAACCTTTTGAGTGACTCCTTCCCAAAGATTAGAAGCACATCTCTCTACCTGCTGACCTCTGGCCACCAGTGAGAGAGAAAGGAACATTTCTTGCTGACTTCAGCCCAGGGATTAAGGCAGAGGGTCAAGAGACTGCTCTGTCATCTCTAGTAATAGTCATGCCCATCTTCCAGGGGCACTTGAGAGACATTCGCCCATTGTTACAACTAAGTTTCTAGGTCATTATTTTTAATTAAGTAGTTAATTCACTCTACAAGCTGAACATAGGCCCCTCCTTCCCCTTTTCCCCATTGCCCCTCCCCTATTACTCAGAAAATGGCAGTTCCCACCACACACCAATCGATAAGCAGGGCCCAGGGGAATTTGTGGAGACTGAAGCACCAAAGACCATGTATGGATTGCACCTAGGTGCCCTACACAGATGTGGGCACTCAGGCTTTGTGTGGGTTCCCTAGTCAGAGGAGGGGGGGGTGTCTCTGACATGGACTCTCTTGCTTGTTTTTTTTTTTTTTATCACTTGCCCTAGGCAAGGCTGCTTCTCCAGACCTCAGGGGAAGAGGATGCAGTCAGTCCTGATCTAGGACATTCTTAAGTGTTGGTACAAACAGACCCCTTACCTGTTTAGAATGTCCTGTTACACAGTTATAGTTGTGTCTACCTGGACATTTTAATTGTGCAGTCTACATTCAGAATAGTAACTAACATGAAGACCATTGGTCATGTCCCTGACGTCTCCTCCACTATTGGGAACATGTCTGTTGTACTCCCAGTTTCTCTGTCTCATGTGAGTTATTTGTTTTAACCACATTTTAGCAGAGTTTTAGTTGAGCCACATTTAAGTAGACTCATATCACTCATATCTGAGAGTGTCAGCAACAGTCATCATTGCTAAGTGTTAATGTTCTGATGCTACATATTTCGATTTCTCTGTTTTGCAGTGTGTATCATTTTTACTAGAGAAATCATGAGAAACAATGTTAGACTCATAAGCACTTGTTACCTAAAATACAAAGAAAAAATTTCATCTTATACGTACAGTACTCTCCCCTCATCTTCTACCTTAGGTAAACAGGTACTATGTATGAAATGGTTTATTGTCACCTGGACCAGTTTGTTAGCCTTAAATCCATAGTCATATTACCTATGAGTTCCTGAACTATTCTGCCTTAATTGGGTCTGATCATGAACACTATAATGAAAATCTGGTCAGGGGAAAGGGTTTACGGACATATATGAAAAGGTTGGGATTCAGCGTGGGAAAGAAGACTCTAGAAAAGAGGCGTTGACTAAGCAGGCAGGGAGATCAAGAAAAGCAGGTATACCTGGCCCACTGAGGCAGCTGCTCTGGGTCAGGGTGGGCTGAGGCCCAGTAGAGCTGGGCTGAGGGGAGAGGCGTTATAAGGAAACCCAATATTCTGGTTGCCATAGAACATTTCATCTTATGTTGCTCTATATAGAAATGCCCTTGTGTGTGTGTGTAGGGGGGCTCTGGGTATACCTTTAGGCTCCAAGTGTAGTAGCTATTGTCCCATCCACAGACTCAGGGGAGGGGACCAACTGAGGATAAGCTGGGCAGAAGCTGTGATGAGGGCAGGTCAGTGTCAGTCCAGCCTTGCGAAGGAATGAAGCCTACTCCAGAAACCTCAGAAACTACGGATTTATGATCTTCTTATGTTCATAAGAGGAAAGGCGACTGGCTCTGCCTTGTGGACACTCTTTCTAGTGCCTCACAGTACCAAGTGGGAATGGGTCGGCAAGGGCGGGGATCTTGCCTGGTTGAGAGGAAGGATTGGTGGGGAAGGTATGCAGTTCTGAGATACTGAATGGGGTTACTTACTGATGATATTCGTTTTGCTGAACTTGAATCTGCAAGTAACTTCAGTGAGATCCTTTGCGTTGTGAAAACCATATCCCCTTAAGACCAATGGGTGAGTTTCTGTAAGGACAACATGAGGAAGAGGTGGTATGGCCCTGGGTGCATTGTTTATTTTGGCCTCAGACAGGATTTCCAGGACCCTGTGACAGGCAACAGCTGTGTCAGTGCCAAGGTCTTTGGCTCTGCAGCCCAAATTCTTCTATGTCACCAAGGGTCTGTGCCAAATTAGCTGAGTGAAACTCGCACAAGCTGATCACCTTTCTTTGCCATTTCTGATCTAACAAGCCTGCCAAACGCGCCAAGCACACAGAGAGCAATTGTAAACCCCCATGGCTTCAGGCTGGAGACTCTAGAATGGATAGAACATGGGAGGCAGGGGAGGCCCTGGGCCATCCAAGAGTGTTTTTCCTAGGTGAAGATTTTGTTTTAGCTGTTAAGCCAACATATCCTTCTTCAGCTTCTCCTTCTCCCCCACTGAAGACCACAGCTCATTAGCCAAGTGTTTCTTTCTAACAGCACTATGTCCGATCCCTGGTTTTGGGTCCAATACATAGAGGACACAGGGAAGGCATCTTGGTAGCTATTCCCACAGGAAGCAGGTGGGATTCTCTCACTATCATTTATCTGGACAGATCCATGGGATAGTCCTGGCTCATTCCCGGCCCCCCATGAGCTTCAGATGCCCCATCTGACTCTGCTCAGTTTCTGTGACACACAGGTTGACTCAGAAACAGCACAAGGGACTAGTCCATTCTGATTCATTAGGGGTACCAGTCTTGAGAGCTCCCTCCAAGTGACAAGTACCCTCTGTGTTTTAGCTTTGCACAAGATGAGCAATAGTTTAACAGGTCAGTGTCAGTGGCTGAGCTGGTGTCTAGAGGCACCTATCACCATATTTCAGCTGCAGTGAGGAAAACAACAACTTGTATTTTCACCTGAAGTTTGTCAAGCTACCCTGATACCAGGACTGTGTGTGTAGGGGCACTGGGAGAGACATGCCTCAGTCAGGCAGGGGTTGCATGGCTGCACTTCTTTACCCAGAAGCAGGGGGGAACCTGTAGGAGAAGGGTCCTCTACCCCTTCACTGATCAGTCACCAAACTCCATACTCCTCCATGGTATGGGGAAGAGTAGTGGCAGCCAGAGCCAAGGACTAGAATGTCCTTGGTACTTTTCAGGCTCTAGAATCTAGAGTCTAGATGCTCATCTATCACCACACCATTTATTCTTCCTTACCTGCCAGCAGTGCTGGTATCACATTCCTATCCCTTTGGGGATATACTGAAGCCTTCACCCACATGTGGCCCTTTACCTGAGGCTGGGTACCATGGATAGTGGAGCTTAGATGTGAGCAGAGTCCCACCTTATCAATCCTGAAACTCTCACAGAAGAACACACAGCCAGAACCCAGCTGCCTGGGCTGGGAGCAGCCAAGCAGCTGAACTGTCCCCTCAGAAGGAGACTCAGGCTTCCCTCTCTCCCTTTGTATCAGGGTGTAAATGCCCTCTTCATGAAGACTAAGCCTGTCCCCACAAAGCACATGACAAAGAGAGGTGGCCTTCCCCTGAGACCACACAAACATGCTCTTCACACAAGGACAGGGGGACCCTAAGCTGGAGTAAGCTGGAGAGAGGGTTCCCTTGTCAAGTTCTGTGAGTGTGGCTCTTTATGGATATTTCTGTCAAACATGTAGGCCTCCTTCTGTTCCCTGTAGCACAGAGAATGTCCACTGGGCCTGATTCTCCATTTCCATCCACTGATATCATCCCCTGGATACGACCCCTGTTTTGTGGATGTGTAAACCCTACATGTACAATCCTGGCAGCATCTGAACTTTCTTGGAGGATCCAAATTGCTCTTGACATAGAGCTTGAACAGCCTCATTTGAACAGGAGGAATGTAAAATGCTCCAGAACTTAAACTTTTTTAAGAATCAACAGGACTACAAAAGTGAAAACACTTTTAAAATACACATTTACATTTAACCTCATGGTGAGTCATCGTTGAAATTCAGTTATACCAGAAATAATGCCCGATATTATCACCTTCAAGCTATAAGCATGCAGTATATGATGGAACTTGAGTCCCGACCTCAAGATATCCTATCCCGTCTGTGTAAATATTACAAAACTCCAAAATAGTACAGTATCCAAAATAATTGTCTTAGCAAGGGCTGTGTGCTTTTCCTCCTTTCCACCTAAAATAATCGTCTTAGCAAGGGCTGTGTGCTTTTCCTCCTTTCCACCTAAAATAATTGTCTTAGCAAGGGCTGTGTGCTTTTCCTCCTTTCCACCTAAAGTAATTGTCTTAGCAAGGGCTGTGTGCTTTTCCTACTTTCCACCTAAAATTTTTGTTCTGAGATGAACAGATGACAATTGCACACATGGTCACTTTGTCACCACTGACACAAATCCTTGCTTTTGGACTCACAGTACATTGTGTTGCAAGTACAAAACACACATAAGCACTGAGCGTCCATGTGTCGTTGCTTCAATACTGTATAGGAACATATCACATATCACGTCTTAAAGACACACATGAAACACCACAAACACACACAGATCATACACCCGTACCTCATATACATCCACCACGCATACCATACACAAATGCCACAAAACCCACACAAATGACATGTGACATGTGGGCACCGTATAGAGCTCACGCAGCTTCAGCAACACAGCACAAATTACACACCTGAAGCACAGGCATGTACCTGCACACACTGGCATACATGAGTACCGAATGCATGCTACATGAGCCGCACAGCATGCACATGCCTTACAGACGAGGCACCCAAAAATCCACATCACATATCCTAAACCCCATATTTTCATACCACAAGGAGGGACATAAAAACACACACCTGCAATTACAAGCACAGGCTGCCACCCACAGCTATGTCACATGGGCCACTGTCGCCACATTCGTCCACACCCACATCCATCACACAGCACTTGCAGAGACATGCCACACGCATACCACGCATTCACTGTTCTCATATGCATACATGCAAATGGCCTATGGCCAAGCAGCTACTCCTCTAATCTCACCGTTTATGCACAGAGGGGAAGGCTCAACATGTCTGAGTTCAAGGCAGGTCATCGTACCAATCTGATGGAGAAAGGGAAGACTGGATTGGCAGTGGGAACCTTGGGGGCCAGGGAGATGCTGTCACCGCACTGCTTATATTCACCATACTTACCGAATCTACTAACCCATGTAAATCTGAAGACGGGCCTTCCACAATGAATATATTCTCTTCTTCGTCTGCAATTTCACTCAACTGCAAAAGAGAGGAGGATTTTGAGACCCAAGCTGGGAGACAGAGGATGCGGGGGGTCCCTAGATGTGAGACTCAGCCACTGGCCCTCAGGTGACAATGACAGTAGGTGCCAAGGTCAGAGCAGCTTACTCAACTGTTAGGTATGCTTCTGCAGGGAACCTGCTGTTTGTGTACCCTGGGACAGGTGCAGACCATCCTCTGGCAGTTTTGGGTAGCTGCCTTTGGGTGGGCTTCAGAGGGCCCCTGATTACCTGGGCTAAATTACCTTAGTTTTGTCGTAGAAGTTCATGCCGACACAATAAACATACGCCCCCATGCTCCGAGCTTTATCAGCCTAAGAGGAGAACGGTATTGATTACATAGTCAAAATGCACTCAGTCCTTGGGAGGATGGGCCAGACTCACCTCTTTTGTAGACTCTATTATTTCATTTGGTGACAGTATCCCCCAAACCACAACAATGATCAAACTAGATCTTGTCTTGCCTGACAAAGAAGCAAAGAGCAACATGTTGCATGGGGCAGCAGGCCCCATACTCTTCACAACAGGCACACCTGGTGAGCCCTACTCTTCAGCCTCCTGTGACAGGAGCCCAGACACCAGGCATCACCCAT
Organism: Psammomys obesus; assembly: GCF_907164565.1. Lineage (NCBI taxonomy): Eukaryota > Metazoa > Chordata > Mammalia > Rodentia > Muridae > Psammomys > Psammomys obesus. Next base: position 7,246 of record NW_026595995.1, read on the forward strand.
TAAAGAGCCAACCTGGAGAATTAGGGCCTGCCACTCAGGGGACCCGGGCCCTCAATGGTCTTGAACTACAGAATCTGTGCCATGCGGGTAGGCGAATCATATACCACAAGTCAAGCCTGTCCCTGGACAGCAGGAAGAAAGGACAGCCCTTGTTCCAATAATGCCCAGTGAGGTTTGTTTGTGCCAGCTCTAGGCACCTTGCCAGGACTGTCCTCTGGCAACGGTGGGCACAGTGATTCAGAATCACAGGTCAGAGTGTCTTGGGCAAAGGCTCACCGTCCTCATAGCATCTTTTTCTACATGGTCCAACCTATTCCAGACAAGTGCCACAGACTACACTCTGGAGGGCCATGGGTCCTTGCTTGGCATGGCACTTGTGCCTGTTGAAACATGGGCCCATGAGGCAGGTCAAACAGTGGAAGAGGTAGAAAAAGCCTGATAGAATAAGGGCAAGTTAAGCCCTGGCTCCCTGGGTCCTCAGTCTGCTCCGCCTGTGTGCTTTCTTCTTTCTGTTTGCCAGCACATCTGTAGGCCAGTGAGAACAAAGCCACACGTGGCCATCTCAGAAGCATCCTGAGGTGGGTGCTTTGCTCAGAGGGGCCTGCTGCCCAGGGAAGGGAGCACTGACTTTCATGACTTGAAGAGATCCGGGATCTGCATTGATCCTGAGGGGGGGGGGGCAGCAATATGAGTATCCATCTGCGGATGGTGCAGGCAACTCACCTCCTGAGTTGGCCGCTTGGATCTGGTAATTTGCCTGCCAGGAAATGAAGAAAAATTGGTGACACTGGGGTAGTCTTCACTGACCCACTGTCCATATGTGCTTGCAGCCCCTCCAAACCTCTGCCAGTGCTTTGTGTAGTATTGTTGATCCCGATGCTGTAAAACTCTGAGCTCTGGTGAGTGCTTTGTGGAATTCTGTTCTGAAGTTGAAGAAGGGTGAGGTGAGACAGGCTGACAGTACAAGCCAGCGTCCAACTCTTGCACAGATTTGTCCATTGTCGATACTGTGAGCATGGGGAGGGCAGCAGATCCTGTTCCCCCATTCTGTCCTGAGTCTTTCTCTGGCCCTGATCCCATTAGCACTGAGGAAGTTCAAAGGTAACAGCATTGCTCAGAAGGTTTCTTAGGAACCACCCTTGAGGTGTATGGTGGTCTCCTGGGAATATGTGTCTGAGCCAGAGACTCTCAGGAACACCATATTCTCAGTGGAGGCCAAATGCTGCTGTCACTCTCCTTTTGAGCAGCGCTTTTTTCCAGTGAATGGGGTGGGATTGATGCCACTCTTCTGAGCCACTGCCCTGATCCTATCCCACTGCCACAGGACCTGCCTGCCTCTCTTTCTTCTGCCCTACTAAAGACAGCAATCAATATGCTTAGACCTGGGTCCCGATACAAACTCCATGTCCAGAAGATTTGAATCTGGGCATCAGACCTAGGGGCTGTCTGAGAGGCTTATGTTCCTAGGGCTGGATAGGAACACGGCCTGCTGGGTGCTGTTAAGGCAGATAGGACCCACTGGAGCAGGCAGGACTAGCTCTGTTACCATTCTGGGACAGGAAGGATATGTGTGTGTGGGATTTATGATAATCCACCTGTCAAGGCTGTGCAGGCTCAGCAAGTGACCTAGAATGAACTGAGTGGCTTTCTTTTGGGACAGTGAGAACTAGCTATGTATGGACGATGCTCCAAACGTCCCTTTCCTGGCCCAGTTAAGCCCTGCCTAGAAGCTGAGGACACCATGCCCACCATCCCCAATGAGGGCCAATCCAGCGATTGCCTATCCCACTTCAGTCCTTTCTTTCTGTCTAGCCCAGCCCCTTGCCTCATATCCAGCCTAGCCCCATTCCCCCTGTCAGCCCAGTCTTCTACCCTCTGTCTATGTTAACTGCCTTGCTTCTGTTTACGTTAGCCTTTTACATTCTGTACAGCTCAGCCCCTTCTGGATTTCTAGGTTCTTTGCAAGACTGCTTACCATAAAGGTCCTCATTGCCTTCCAGGTCTCTCCTAAACCAAGGTACTGGAAACGTGACACCAGGCCTTCCTTGGACCTTGAAGAGAGCCCCTCCCCACTCCTCTGGACTGGCATCTTTATAAGCATGGGGCATGTCCCACTTTGCTCTTTGCTTCTAGCTTTCCTCTGGGGTCCCACACCTCCAGACCCCTTTAGTCCTAAATATTCCTGCCTCCTTCTCTGCTCCCTTTGTTCCTTAGAAGTTCCAGACAGGGCATCCAAAATTCTCCCTCTCAGACAGACAGAAGCTTCCAGTTTCTTGCCTCTGGGACTATAGCTACAGAAGGGCCAACTCCGTCAATGGCTGCCTGTCTCTCAAACCATCCTACATCACCTAGCTCTGGGGATTCATAGTCCCATCCTGAGTTTTTCTTCCTTTACTCAAAGGGTATATTAGCTGGACTTCCCATGCCCAGCACTGTTTTCAGGTTCATATATACATACACACATATGCATTTACTCATGCATACACATATATAAGTACACACACACACACACACACACACACACACACACAAACACACATACCCTTGCTTACACTACTGCTTCAGGCAGACAGTTAACAACTGAGAACAGGACAAACACAGGCAAGACTCTGAGGAGACACATATCTTCCCTGCCAGCTCCCTATATCCTAAGTGTTTTCATCAAGACCAAAGGGAAAATGCAGAAGTGATGGAGGGAAAGAGAGTGGAGAATTTCTGGAATTACTGGTGACCAGCCACTCTGTTCATGGTGAAACATGGAAGCCACACGAGTGTCTTCCAGAAGCCAGAAATTCTTGTGTCCAGCCCATCAGGCAAGCCTAGGACTTCAGACATTACCTACCTGTTGGAAGTGAGTGGCATTAGGACTGTGGCATTGTCATCAAAGAGAATGAAGGACATCCGCTGGTTTGGACTATGGACAAAACACAGCTTGTGAGAAACTGATGTAACAGCCTAGTAGCCTGATAAGAAGCAGCCATGGAGGGGATATGTGCCAAATCTCTGCTCCCATCCCCTCTCTCTGCACTGGGGGCATTTCATAGATGGGGAGTCCAGAGAATTTTGTGGAAGGATTCTGAAGCCTATGGAGAGATAGGGCTCCTGGGAAGAGCAGTTGCTAAGGTGACCCCCTGTGCTCTAAACCCAACACACATTGGCCTGTGTGAACATGTGTTCAAGTAGCATATACATATGTGGGATCCTAGTTTCTGTTCTGTTGCTGTGACAGAACTCCCTGACCAAAGGTGACTTAGGGGAGTTAAGAGCATCTTTGGCTTATACTTCAGGTTATAGATAAACCTTTCAAGCTCATCACAATGACAGCTGCTTGAGGCAGCTCCTCAAAAGAGAGCCACAGTCAAGAGCAGAAATGGATGTACTCACGATTATTCTGCCTCCCTATGCTAGACAGTTCAGGACACTATGAGTTGGATCTCCCTATGTCTTCAATTAATGGTTAAGGTGAGCTCCCAAAGATATGACCACAGGTCAATCTGATCTTGATAATTCCTTAAGTGAGACTCTCTTCCTAAGTGACTCTAGCGGTGGGAGTTGACATCTAAAACTAAACAGCACCATGCTGAACAGGCAAGCCCACAATGGCATTCCTCCTTTGGAGCCCACCCTCCCTCCTGCCAGTCTTCTCTCCTGTTCCTCACTTGTTCAGTTCCCCCTCTGTCTCCCCTGCTCCCCATTTATCCTGCAGGATTGGCCAGTGCTGAAGAGATCCATGGGACTGAAAGAGTTAGACTAACTTTGTAACCTGTATGTCTTCTAAAGCCTATAGTTTTGAGTTTTAGGTTCAGGTTAAGCTAAAGTCTCTTAGTACCTTTCCAGAGAATAAAAAAATGTGACCCTATCTATGAGGACAGATAGAAAAAAAGGTAAGCAAGCAATGACCTTCACTCAGCAAAAAGAAAAACTCCTGAGAGGCGGGGCAAGATGGCGGCGCCGGGAGGACTCTCATTCTGAGGAGCAGCTCAGCAGGATTGGCACAGTGACCAGCAATCAGAACTCGCGGCCATAAAACACAAGTGATTGTGTTTAACAGGTGAGAGGATACCCCACGGTGGGGGATTCAATCAGCTTTAACTCACCCAGCTAAACCTCGGAAGAGATCCCGGTTCCGCCAGGTGCTTGGTCGCCAGCCCAGAGCTACACACCAGTGCGATCTGGTCACGGTCCCAGACTGAACTGTGGGCCCACAACACCATAGACTGGATTTCCCAGTCGAGAGATAACCCCACGGAGCAGGAAACAATTGGGACCGACCTCAGGTTACCCAGACATCCCCTGGAAAAGACTCGGGTTCCACGGGTGCCCCAAGAGCCAGCCCGGACCCAGAGCCGGGACACAGGCGCCTGCATGGAGCCCTGCCTGCACGCCTGATTCGCCGCCTCAGATAGAACTGTGGGCACCAGGGCACCAGACTGCGTGTCTCTGGCAGGAGGAAACCCCCAGCGGAGGGGGTCAGCAGCTCTAACGCTTAGGACACCCAGCACCAAAACACTTCCTGGACTCACGCAGACTCTAGTGCAGGCAGGAGCGCTGTGCTCTGCCGCCATTATTGAGTTCCCCTAGGGCACTGGGACACACAGCTGCATCCTCAGACCTACAAAAGCCAGAGAGCCATTACAGCAGCCCTCAGATACTGTGCCAAGGATCAACCAGTTATCCCTAGCTAGACTGTCAAAACTGTGGGAATCCCTGGTCCTTCAAGAGGGCTGCACCCACATCGTCTGGACCAGAGCAGTGCCTGCAGCCACCATCCCAGACAGAGACACACAGCTTCTGGTCCAGAGTGAGGCCCCCAGCCTCCAGACCAGAGCAGTGCCCCCAGGCACCAACTCAACCTAGGTGCACATTCTCCAGGTCCAGAGCGGAGCAATCAGCCTTTGGCCCAGAGACTTGCTGAGTGCACCTCCCACTTTCCCAGACAGAACTGTGCACCCCAGGATAAGAGACTGAGTTTCCCTGTTGGGAGAAAACCCCACAGCAGGGAATCAGCAGTTTCTTCAAGAGGACTGTACATGGAAATTTAGTGAGCAGCAGCACACTAAATTTATAACAAGAAACCCAGCAGTGGGGCAGCTGTCTTGAGAAATTCTATGGGTAAGAGGAGATCCCCCCCCCCGCCTAACATAGACCACAGCTACTACTCAGGGCTATAAACCTGAGGTGAGCAGTTGCAACTCCTGAGAAACACTGGCCATACAGTGACCATAACCAAAAAGCAGAGAAGGACTCCTTCAGGAAAAATCATCTTCCGGCCAAGGGGATACTCCCTACCTCAGGACTCCAGGAAGCACAGAAACTAACAGCCAACACCTAAATCAGCCCAATGGGTAGAGGTCAGCGTAAAAGCTCAACCAAAAAAAGACAGAGCAATATGGCATCTCCAGAACCCAGCCGTCCAGGGGCGAACAGCCCTGAACAATGCAGCATAATAGAAAATCAAGAAGATGACCTTACATCTATGTTGATGAAGAGGACAATAGAGGAAACAAATAAAATACGTAAAGAATTAGAGGAAGATAAAACCAAACAGATCATGGCTATCCATAAAGAAATGGAGGAAGATAAAGACAAGCAGATTAGGGCATTCCATGAAGAAATACGGGAAGATGCAGCCAAACAGCTTGTGGCCTTCAGAGAAGTAATAATTAAATCACTGAAAGAAATCAAAGAGACAGAGTTGGAGGAACTAAAAGAAAAAGAGGAAAGTACAAGCAGACAGGTGAAGGAAGTAAACAAAAAAACTCAAGACCTGAAGAAAGAACTAGAAAAATTAAAGAAAACACAAATGGAGGAAATAATGGAGAGGAAGAATTTAGGGAAGAAAACAGGAACTACAGAGGTAAGCATAACCAACAGAATACAAGAAATGGAAGAAAGAATCTCAGGTGTAGAAGGTACAATGGAAGAAATCGATGTATCTGTCAAAGAAAATGCTAAATCCAAAAAAATCCTGACACAGACCGTCCAAGAAATCCAAGACAATATGAAAAGACAAAACCTAAGAATAATAGGAATAGAGGAAAAAGAAGACTCCCTTCTCCAAGGCCCAGAAAATATTTTCAACAAAATCATTGAAGAAAATTTCCCCAAGTTAAAGGAGAAGCCAATAAGGATACACGAGGCCTACAGAACACCCAACATATTTGACCAGAAAAGAAAATCCTCCCGCCACATAATAATCAAAACAGTAAGTATACAGAACAAAGAAAAAATACTAAAAGCTGCAAGGGAAAAAGGCCAAGTAACATATAACGGCAAACCCATTAGAATCACACCGGACTTTTCAACAGAAACTATGAAAGCCAGAAGGGCCTGGACAGATATCATGCAGACCCTAAGAGAACACAGATGTCAGCCCAGGCTATTATACCCTGCAAAACTCTCAGTCCTCATAGACGGAGAAAACAAGATATTCAATGACAAAAACAAATTTTAAAAATACCTACACACAAATCCAGCATTACAGAAGACACTGGAAGGGAAAATACAACCCAAGAAAATTAGCTTCTGTCAAGAAAACACAGGAAATAATTAACCTTACTACAGTAAAACAAAAAGCAACCAAGCACACAACCTTATGAACACAGCCAACATCAAAATCAAAGGATCTAACAGCCAATGGTCATTAATCTCTCTCAACATCAATGGACTCAACTCTCCAGTAAAAAGACACAGATTAACAGAATGGATAAGTAAACAAAACCCAGCAATCTGTTGCATACAAGAAACACACCTAAGACACAAAGATAGACATTACCTGAAGGTAAAAGGTTGGAAGACGACTTTCCAAGCAAATGGACCCAAGAAGCAAGCAGGAGTAGCCATTCTAATATCTGATAAAATCGACTTTCAACCAAAATTAATAAAAAGAGATGAGGAAGGACACTTCATACTCATCAAGGGAAAATTCCACCAGGAGGACATAACAATCCTGAACATCTATGCCCCAAATACAAGAGCACCCACATTTGTTAAAGAAACATTGATAAAATTTAAACCACATATAGATCCCCACACATTAATAGTGGGAGACTTCAACACCCCACTCTCAACAAAGGACAGGTCAACAAAACAGAAATTAAACAAAGAAACAATATCTCTGACAGAGGTCATGAATCAAATGGACCTCACAGACATTTACAGAACTTTATACCCAAACACAAAAGAATTTACCTTCTTCTCAGCACCTCATGGAACCTTCTCCAAAATAGACCATATAGTTGGTCACAAAGCAAGCCTCAACAGATACAAGAAGACTGAAACAATCCCTTGTATCTTGTCTGATCACCATGGAATAAAGCTGGTCTTCAATAACAACAGAAATAGCAAAAAGCCTACACACACATGGAAACTAAACGACTAAATGTTACTAAATGACAGCTGGGTCAGGGAAGAAATAAAGAAAGAAATTAAAGCCTTTCTAGAACTCAATGAAAATGAAGACACAACATACCCAAACTTGTGGGACACAATGAAAGCAGTGCTAAGAGGAAAATTCATAGCACTAAGTGTCTTCAAGAAGAAATTCGAGACAGCTCATTTAAGCAACTTAATGGCTCACTTAAAAACCCTAGAAAAAGAAGAAGCAGACACACCAAGAAGGAGCAGACGGCTGGAAATAATCAAACTCTGGGCTGAAATCAATTAGAAACAAATAAAACAATTCAAAGAATCAATGAAACCAAGAGCTGGTTCTTTGAGAAAATCAACAAGATCGACAAACCCTTAGCCAAGCTAACTAAAAGGCAGAGAGACACCACCCAAGTCAACAAAATCAGAAATGAAAAGGGAGACATAACTACAGACACTGAGGAAATCCAAACAATCATTTCGACTTACTTCAAAAGTCTATATGCCACAAAATTTGAAAATCTAAATGAAATGGACAATTTTCTTGATCGATTTGACTTACCAAAGCTGAATCAGGACCAGGTAAATCAATTAAATAGTCCTATATCCCCCAAAGAAATAGAAGCAGTCATCAAAAGTCTCCCATCCAAAAATAGCCCAGGACCAGATGGCTTCAGCGCAGAATTTTACCAGACTTCAAAGAAGAGCTAACTCCAATTCTCTTCAAACTATTCCACAAAATAGAAACAGAAGGAACATTACCAAACTCATTCTATGAAGCCACAATCACCTTGGTACCTAAACCTCACAAAGACTCAACAAAGAAAGAGAATTTAGGCCAATCTCCCTTATGAACATTGATGCAAAAATACTTAACAAAATACTTGCAAACCGAATCCAAGAACACGTCAAACATATTATCCACTATGACCAAGTAGGCTTCATCCCAGGTATGCAGGGGTGGTTCAATATACGGAAATCCATCAATGTGATCCACCATATAAACAAACTGAAAGAAAAAAATCACATGATAATCTCCCTAGATGCTGAAAAAGCATTTGACAAAATCCAACATCCATTCATGTTTAAAGTACTGGAGAGATCAGGGATACAAGGCACATATCTAAACATAGTAAAGGCGATTTACAGCAAGCCTATAGCCAACATCAAACTGAACGGAGAGAAACTTAAAGCAATCCCACTGAAATCAGGGACAAGACAATGCTCCCCACTCTCTCCATATCTCTCCAACATAGTGCTGGAAGTCCTTGCTAGAGCAATAAGACAGTTTAAGGAGATCAAGGGGATACAGATGGGAAAGGAAAAAGTCAAATTATAACTATTTGCAGATGATATGATAGTATACGTGAGTGATCCCAAAAACCCTACCAGGGAACTCCTACAGCTGATAAACACCTTCAGCAAAGTGGCCGGATACAAAATTAACTCAAAAAAATCAGGAGCACTCCTGTATACAAAAGACAAAAGGGCTGAGCAAGAAATTAGAGAAACAACACCCTTCACAATAGCCACAAATGACATAAAGTACCTTGGTGTAACCCTAACCAAGCAAGTCAAAGACTTGTATTAAAAAAATTTCAAGTCTCTGAAAGAAAGAAATAGAAGAAGATATGAGAAGATGGAAAGATCTGCCATGCTAATGGCTTGGCAGGATTAACATAGTAAAAATGTCCATCTTACCAAAAGCAATCTACAGATTTAATGCAATCCCCATCAAATTGCCAACACAATTCTTTACAGACCTGGAAAGAAAAATTCTCAACTTCGTATGGAATAACAAGAAACCCAGAATTGCTAAAACAATCCTCTACAATAAAAGATCTTCTGGAGGTATCTCCATCCCTGATCTTAAGCTGTACTATAGAGCAACAGTTATAAAAACTGCATGGTACTGGCATAGAAACAGAACGGTGGATCAATGGAACCGAACAGAAGACCCAGAAAAAAACCCACACACTTATGGACACCTGATCTTTGACAAAGATGCCAAAACCATACAATGGAAAAAAGACAACATCTTCAACAAATGGTGCTGGCCCAACTGGATGTCTACATGTAGAAAAATGAAAATAGATCCATACTTATCACCCTGCACAAAACAAAGTCTAAGTGGATCAAAGAACTCAACATAAAACCAGACACATTAAATCGGCTAAAAAAAAAAAAAAAAAGTGGGAAATACCCTAGAACTCATTGGTACAGGAGAAAACTTCCTGAACAGAACACCAACAGCATAGGCTCTAAGAGCAACAATCAATAAATGGGACCTCATGAAATTGAAAAGCTTCTGTAAAGCAAAGGACACCATCATCAAAACAAAGCTACTGCCTACCGTTTGGGAAAGAATCATCACCAACCCTTTATCTGACAGAGGACTCATATCCAATATATATAAAGAACTAAACAAGCTGAAAAGCAATAAACCAAGTAATCCACTTAAAAAATGAGGAACAGAGCTAAAGAGAGAATTCTCTGTAGAGGAATATCGAATGGCAGAGAAGCACTTAAAGAAATGCTCAACCTCATTAGCCATTAGGGAAATGCAAATCAAAACAACCCTGAGATTTCACCTTACATCCATCAGAATGGCCAAGATGAAAAACGCAAGGGACAACAGATGCTGGAGAGGTTGTGGAGAAAGGGGAACCCTTCTCCACTGCTGGTGGGAATGTAAACTGGTACAACCACTCTGGAGATCAATCTGGCGCTTTCTCAGACAACTAGGAATAGTGCTTCCTCCAGATCCAGCCATACCACTCCTAGGCATATACCCAAAAGAGGCTCAAGTACACAAAAAGGACATTTGCTCAACCATGTTTGTAGCAGCTTTATTTGTAATAGCCAGAAGCTGGAAAAAACCCAGATGCCCCTCAACTGAAGAATGGATGCAGAAACTGTGGTACATCTATACAATGGAGTATTACTCAGCAATGAAAAATAAGGAAATCATGAAATTTGCAGGTAAATGGTGGGACCTGGAAAGGATCATCCTGAGTGAGTTGTCCCAGAAGCAAAAAGACATGCATGGTATATACTTACTCATATAAACATACAATATAGAATAAATCCACTAAAATCTGTACATCTAAACAAACTAAGCAAAAGAGAGGACCCTAACTAAAATGTTCAATCCCCATCCTGAAAGGCAAAGAGGATGGACATCAGAAGAAAAAGAAAATAGGAAACAACCTCGGAACCTGCTACAGAGGGCCTCTGAAAGCCAGAAGAAAACAGGAAACAACCTTGAAACCTGCCACAGAGGGCCTCTGAAAGCTTCTGCAGTATAGACTGTCAAAGCAGATGCTGAGCCTGATGGCCAACTGATGGGCACAATAAATGGAATTTTATGTAAGAAGTGGGAAATAGTAAGAGCTGGAGGGGACGGGAACTCCACAAGGAGAGCAACAGAACAAGATAATTTGAACACAGGGAACTTCCCAGAAAATCATACTCCAACCAAGGACTATTCGTGGAGATGACCTGGAACCCCTGCACAGGTGTAGTCCATGGCAGTTCAGTGTCCAAGTGGGTTACATAGTAGTGGGAAGAGGGACTGCCTCTGACATAATCTGATTGGCCTGCTCGTTGATCACTTCCCCCTGAGGGGGAGCAGCCTTACCAGGCCACAGTAGAGGACAATGCAACCACTTTTGATGAGAACTGATAGACTAAGATCAGAAAGAAGAGGAGAACCTCCCCTATCAGTGGACTTGGGGAGTGGCATGCATGCAGAAAGAGGAGGGAGTGTGGAATCGGGAGGGGAGGAGGGAGCGACTTATGGGGAGATACAAAATGAATAAAGTGTAATTAATAAAAAATTAAAAAAAATAAATTAATTAAAAATATAAAAAAAAGAAAAACTCCTGTCTTTGAGATAGGGTTTCTTAGCAACAAACCTAGACTTCTGAGTAGCTTTTGACCTCCAGCCAAAAGTCTGTAGCCCCTAATCTTCAAGGATGAGCTAACCACCCCCACCTTCAATTGTAGCTGCAACCACACTTGGCAGGACTGGCCAAGCTTGAGCACCTAAGACTAACCAATTATCTTACTTTATAGCTTCCTCATCCAATCCTAAATTGCCAAGACTGCAACTTCAAATCTCCCTCAATTTTTCTTTTAAAAACCTAAAGGCCTTTGTCTCCTGGTGCCACTCTTTGCTGACCGGCAGGGGTAACCCCATTGCACAATGGTTAATAAACCTCTTGCTTTTGCTTGCTCTGGGGGAGTTTCTGGGAAGGGCGCAATCTTGAACTCCTGAGCTGTGAGACCCCAGGTCTTACAGGAACAGTATGTTTAGTCCCATGGCCTGTCTAGGATGTTAGCTTTGAACTGTGCTCCCTACACAAGGTATTCCCATGCCTCCCCCACCCCAAACCTAATCTTCCTGCTGGTGGGCCACTCCTGACAGGGGCTCAGTGTGCAGGCATACTTCACGTATTTCTCCACCATGTCTTCCCAGGCTGTGTACAGATCAGACCACATTGTCACGGCACTGGACCTGCAAGGAAGGGAGACTTGAGCAGTAAGAGCAAAGTGGATCATGGGAGAAGGAATGCTCCTGCCTTTCCTCCCAGAAACTTCTAAAAGGGCTGCTTCCCCCCACCATGTGCTGACCACAGCTATCACCCTGGGAGGTTCCCAGCTGCTCGCATGTAGAGACTCTTCTGCAGCACTGTGTCCAAGCCTTCCTTATAAGACCTCAGATTCCTCTCATTCTTCTCAATTTGCCAGCATTTAAAGGACAGATGAAGGCAGTTTCTCCAAGAGGCTGGGTCTCAGCCATGAAAAGTGCGTGCTTGAGACTCTTTCTTTTCAATAATTTTTCTATCAAGTGTGCAAAATGATAGTTTTTAATGATGTTTTAATATGCATATAGCATTCTACTTTTTT